>NC_141876.1:484412578-484564094 GCF_056163025.1 Triticum urartu | reverse complement strand
GATTCTAAAGTAACTATTCAAACTGATCATGCTGCTATTAAATATCTTATGGAAAAGAAAGATGCTAAACCTAGACTTATTAGATGGGTTCTCTTGCTACAAGAATTTGATTTGCATATTGTTGATAGAAAGGGAGCTGAGAACCCCGTTGCAGACAACCTGTCAAGGTTAGAAAATATTCTTGATGACCCACTACCTATTAATGATGACTTTCCTGATGAACAATTAAATGTTATAAGTACTTCTCGTAGTACTCCATGGTATGCTGATTATGCTAATTATATTGTTGCTAAGTTTATACCACCTAGTTTCACATACCAGCAAAAGAAAAAGTATTTCTATGACTTGAGACATTACTTTTGGGATGACCCACATCTTTATAAAGGAGTAGATGGTGTTATTAGGCGTTGTGTACCTGAGCATGAACAGGAACAGATCATACGCAAGTGTCATTCCGAGTCTTATGGAGGACACCATGCTGGAGATAGAACTGCACATAAGGTATTGCAATCTGGTTTTTATTGGCCTACTCTCTTCAAGGATGCCCGTAAGTTTGTCTTGTCTTGTGATGAATGTCAAAGAATTGGTAATATTAGTAGACGTCAAGAAATGCCTATGAATTATTCACTTGTTATTGAACCGTTTGATGTTTGGGGCTTTGATTATATGGGACCTTTTCCTGCCTCTAATGGATACACACATATTTTAGTTGTTGTTGATTACATTACTAAGTGGGTAGAAGCTATTCCAACTAGTAGTGCTGATCATAACACTTCTATTAAAATGCTTAAGGAAGTTATTTTTCCGAGGTTTGGAGTCCCTAGATATTTAATGACTGATGGTGGTTCACACTTTATTCATGGTGCCTTCCGTAAAATGCTTGCTAAATATGATGTTAATCATAGAAGTGCATCCCCTTATCACCCACAGTCTAGTGGTCAAGTAGAGTTGAGCAATAGAGAGCTCAAATTAATTTTGCAAAAGACTGTTAATAGGTCTAGAAAGAATTGGTCTAAGAAACTTGATGATGCATTATGGGCTTATAGAACTGCATACAAAAACCCTATGGGTATGTCTCCGTATAAAATGGTCTATGGAAAAGCCTGTCACTTACCTCTCGAACTAGAACATAAGGCATATTGGGCTATTAAAGAGCTTAACTATGATTTTAAACTTGCCGATGAAAAGAGGTTATTTGATATTAGCTCACTTGATGAATGGAGAGTCCAAGCTTATGAAAATGCCAAGTTGTTTAAAGAAAAAGTTAAAAGATGGCATCACAAAAGGATACAAAAGCGTGAGTTTAATGTTGGTGATTATGTATTGCTATACAACTCTCGTTTAAGATTTTTTGCAGGAAAACTTCTCTCTAAATGGGAAGGCCCCTATGTTATCGAAGAGGTCTATCGTTCTGGTGCCATAAAAATCAACAACTTCGAGGGCACAAATCCGAAGGTGGTAAATGGTTAAAGAATTAAACATTATATCTCAGGTAATCCCATAAATGTTGAAACCAATATTATTGAAACCATAACCCCGGAGGAATACATAAGGGATACTTTCCGGAATGTTTCAGACTCCGAAAAGGAATAGGTGTGTGGTACGGTAAGTAAACCGACTCCAAAACAATTTTTAAGGCAATATTTCTCCGTTTTGGAATATTTAGAAAAATAGAAAAATAAGTAGCAGTCCGGGAAGGACACGAGGGCCCCACGAGGGTGGTGGGCGCGCCCCCCTACCTCGTGAGCACCTCGTGTGCCTTCCGGACTCCGTTTTCTTGCACGATACGTATTTTGGTCGGTAAAAATTTATTATATAACCTCCCGAAGGTTTTGACTCCCGTATCACGCAAAAATCCTCTGTTTTCATTTTGAGCTATCCCATTGCAGATTAAATTAACATGTCTTCCTAGGATTCAGAAGGAGAAAGCTATGTGGATGATTACTTAGCAAATCCCAAGGTTTATGGAGATGTGGAACACGATGGATGGACCACGGAGGAAGAAGAGGACTATGAACCCAAGGGGAAGGTGGAGACGAGCTCAGATGAAGACGAAGCACCATTGCCTCAACCTGGGGACATGCACGTGGAGTTCAAATAGTCAAGTCTCCCTGATAGGGTGAAGCAACCCAAGTTCGAGTTTATCCCTTTTCGTCTCTTGCAGGAAAATAAGCAGGACCTATGCAAAAAGATATTAACCCTGGAGTGGGAAATTGATGATCTGAGGGATCAAAATGACGTCCTCAAGTGCAAATTAAGGGAGAAGCATAAGCCTGCATCATCAACAACACCTCCACCGTCTCCTCCAACAAAGAAGAATTGAGTATCTGGGTATGGGCACTCCCCTTGGCAACTGCCAAGCTTGGGGGAGGTGCCCCGGTATCGTATCATCATCACAACTCCTACCTTTACCGTTTTTCTTAGTTCGATCCTATTAGTAGTATCTTGATCTAGTAGAATAAAGTTTATGGCACGATCTAGTTTTGAGTTTGCTTTATGATCTCTCTATGTAATCGAGTCCGTGAGTTATATATAATAAAGATTAGTGTTGAGTCAAGGGCTTGATTATTTTGCCATGATCTTGGGTGAATAAAAGAAAACAGAAAAAGAATAAAAAGAAACAAAAAGTTCATATTGATCTTATTGAGAGTAATGACTTCACATAGAAAGAGTATGATGATTAAAAGTTGTTGGGAATTGGCAGACATAGCTTTGGTCATTGTTGCAATTAATAGGAAGTAATAAGGAAAGAGAGGTTTTCACATATAGATATATTATCATTGACATCTTTTATGATTGGGAGCACTCATTAAAATATGACATGCTAAAGAGTTGATGTTGGACAAGGAAGACAATGTAATGAGTTATGTCTTTCTTATATCTGAGATAAAGTATGTTGTCATGGTTCCTCTAACTTGTTGAGCTTGCCTTTCCCCCTCATGCTAGCCAAATTCTCAGCACCAAGTAGAAATACTACTTATGCTTCCAAATATCCCTAAACCAGTTTTGCCATGAGAGTCCACCATATCTACCTATGGATTGAGTAAGATCCTTCAAGTAAGTTGTCATCGGTGCAAAGCAATAAAAATTGCTCTAAATATGTATGATTGATTGGTGTGGGAGGAATAAGCTTTATACGATCTTGTGATGTGGAAGTAATAAAAGCGACGGACTGCATAATAAAGGTTCATATCACAAGTGGCAATATAAAGTGACGTTCTTTCGCATTGAGATTTTATATATCCAACCATAAAAGCGCATGGCAACCTCTGCTTCCCTCTGCGAAGGGCCTATCCTTTATTATTATCTTCTACCTTATGCAAGAGTCGTAGTGATCTTCACCTTTCCTTTTTCATTTTATCCTTTGGCAAGCTCAGCATGTTGGAAAGAACATGATATATATATATATATATAATTGGATGTAGGGGAGCATGAACCATTATTGTTGACATTACCCTTGAGGTAAAAAAGTTGTGGGGCAAAACTATAAGCCCCTATCTTTCTCTGTGTCCGATTAAAACTCCGTAACCACAAGTATTGCGTGAGTGTTAGCAATTATGGAGGACTAAATGATAGTTGAGTATGTGGACTTGTTTTTTAGCTCTGACATAGACTCTTTCCGATGTTATGATAAATTGCAATTGCTTCAATGACTGAGATTATAGTTTGTCGGAGCCCAATAAGGTTTATGAATTATACTTTTGCATTGTGAATAGATCATCACTTGAACATAAGTAATCATATGACAAAATCTATATATGTTGTTGTTATAAGAATAATCATGATGCCTTCATGTCCGTATTTTATTTTTAGCGACGCCTCTACCTCTAAACATGAGGACATATTTATTGTTATCGGCTTTTCGCTTGAGGACAAGCGAGGTCTAAGCTTGGGGGAGTTGATACGTCCATTTTGCATCATGCTTTTATATTGATATTTATTGCATTATGGACTGTTATTTCACTTTATGTCACAATACTTATGGCTATTCTCTCTTATTTTACAAGGTTTACATAAAGAGGGACAATGCCGGCAGCTGGAATTCTGGGCTGGAAAAGGAGCAAATATTAGAGGCCTATTCTGCGCAACTCCAAAAGTCCTAAAACTCCACAGAACGTCTTAAAAGAAATAAAGAAAAATCCACGCAAAAGATGAAGGCTAGGGGGCCCACACCCTGGTCACGATGGTGGGGGGTGCGCCCCCTACCTCGTGGGTCCCCTGGTGGCTCTCTCCTATATGAGGTCTTTCGATGAGAAAGAAATAAGGAGGAACTTTTCGGGACGAGACTCCGCCGCCACGAGGCGGAACCTTGGCGGATCCAATCTAGAGCTCCGGCAGAGCTATTCTGCCGGGGATACTTCCCTCCCGGAGGGGGAAATCATCACCATCGTCATCACCAACGCTCCTCTCATCAGGAGAGGGCAATCTCCATCAACATCTTCACCAGCACCATCTCATTTCCAAACCCTAGTTCATCTCTTGTATCCAATGTTGGAAATATGCCCTAGAGGAAATAATAAATTAGTTATTATTATATTTCATTGTTCATGATAATCGTTTATTATCCATGCTAGAATTGTATTGATAGGAAACTCAGATACATGTGTGGATACATAGACAACACCATGTCCCTAGTAAGCCTCTAGTTGACTAGCTCGTTGATCAATAGATGGTTACAGTTTCCTGACCATGGACATTGGATGTCGTTGATAACGGGATCACATCATTAGGAGAATGATGTGATGGACAAGACCCAATCCTAAGCCTAGCACAAAGATCGTGTAGTTCGTATGCTAAAGCTTTTCTAATGTCAAGTATCATTTCCTTAGACCATGAGATTGTGCAACTCCCGGATACCGTAGGAGTGCTTTGGGTGTGCCAAACGTCACAACACAACTGGGTGGCTATAAAGGTTCACTACAGGTATCTCCGAAAGTGTCTGTTGGGTTGGCGCGAATCGAGACTGGGATTTGTCACTCCGTGTAAACGGAGAGGTATCTCTGGGCCCACTCGGTAAGACATCATCATAATGTGCACAATGTGATCAAGGAGTTGATCACGGGATGATGTGTTATGGAACGAGTAAAGAGACTTGCCGGTAACGAGATTGAACAAGGTATCGGGATACCGACGAACGAATCTCGGGCAAGTATCGTACCGCTAGACAAAGGGAATTGTATACGGGATTGATTGAATCCTTGACATCATGGTTCATCCGATGAGATCATCGTGGAGCATGTGGGAGCCAACATGGGTATCCAGATCCCGCTGTTGGTTATTGGCCGGAGAGTTGTCTCGGTCATGTCTGCATGGTTCCCGAACCCGTAGGGTCTACACACTTAAGGTTCGATGACACTAGGGTTATAGGGAAAGTATGTACGCGGTTAACGAATGTTGTTCGGAGTCCTGGATGAGATCCCGGACGTCACGAGGAGTTCCGGAATGGTCCGGAGGTAAAGATTAATATATAGGAAGTATGGTTTTGGCCACCGGAAGTGTTCCGGGCATCACCGGTAGTGTACCGGGACCACCGGAGGGGTCCGGGGGTCCACCGGGTGGCGCCACCAGCTCCGGAGGCCTACATGGGCCAATAGTGGGAAGGGACCAGCCCCTAGGTGGGCTGGGGCGCCTCCCACCAAGGCCCAAGGCGCCTCCAAGAGGGAAGGGGGGCAAACCCTAGGGCAAATGGGCCCTAAGGCCCACCTCAGGTGCGCCTCCCCCTCTCCCCCTTGTGGCCGCCACCCTAGATGGGATCTAGGGCTGCCGCCACCCCTAAGGAGGAAACCCTAGGTGGGGGCGCAACCCTCCCTCTCCCCCCATATATAGTGGAGGCAAAGGGGCAGCCCAACACATGAAGTTCCTCCCCTGTTGGTGCAGCCCTACCCCTCTCCCTCCTCGTCTCTCGTAGTGCTTGGCGAAGCCCTGCTGGAGTCATGCGCTCCTCCACCACCACCACGCCATCGTGCTGCTGCTGGATGGAGTCTTCCTCAACCTCTCCTTCTCCCCTTGCTGGATCAAGGCGTAGGAGACGTCACCGGGCTGTACGTGTGTTTAACGCGGAGGTGCCGTCCTTTCGGCACTAGGATCATCGGTGATTTGGATCACGACGAGTACGACTCCATCAACCCCGTTCACTTGAACGCTTCCGCTTAGCGATCTACAAGGGTATGTAGATGCACTCTCCTTCCCCTCGTTGCTAGATTACTCCATAGATTGATCTTGGTGATGCGTAGAAAATTTTGAATTTTTGCTACGATCCCCAACAGTGGTATCAGAGCCAGGTTTATGCATAGTTTCTATGCACGAGTAGAACACAAAGCAGTTGTGGGCGTCGATATTGTCAATTTACTTGCCGTTACTAGTCTTATCTTGATTCGACGGCATCGTGGGATGAAGCGGCCCGGACCGACCTTACACGTACTCTTACGTGAGACTGGTTCCACCGACTGACATGCACTAGTTGCATAAGGTGGCTAGCGGGTGTCTGTCTCTCCCACTTTAGTCGGATCGGATTCGATGAAAAGGGTCCTTATGAAGGGTAAATAGAAATTGGCATATCACATTGTGGTTTTGGCGTAGGTAAGAAACGTTCTTGCTAGAAACCTATAGCAGCCAGGTAAAAACTTGCAACAACAATTAGAGGACGTCTAACTTGTTTTTGGAGCAAGTGTTTTGTGATGTGATATGGCCAAAGGTGTGATGAATGATATATGTGATGTATGAGATGATCATGTTCTTGTAATAGGAATCACGACTTGCATGTTGATGAGTATGACAACCGGCAGGAGCCATAGGAGTTGTCTTAATTTATTTATGACCTGCGTGTCAACATAAACGTCATGTAATTACTTTACTTTATTGCTAAAGCGTTAGCCATAGTAGTAGAAGTAATAGATGACGAGACAACTTCAAGAAGACACGATGATGGAGATCATGGTGTCATGCCGGTGACAACGATGATCATGGAGCCCCGAAGATGGAGATCAAAAGGAGCAAAATGATATTGGCCATATCATGTCACTATTTGATTGCATGTGATGTTTATCATGTTTTACATCTTATTTGCTTAGAACGACAGTAGCTTAAATAAGATGATCCCTCACTAAAAGTTCAAGAAAAGTGTTCCCCCTAACTGTGCACCGTTGCGAAGGTTCGTCGTTTCAAAGAACCACGTCATGATCGGGTGTGATAGATTCTAACATTCGAATACAACGGGTGTAAGCCAGATTTACACACACAATACACTTAGGTTGACTTGACGAGCCTAGCATGTACAGACATGGCCTCGGAACACGGAAGACCGAAAGGTCGAGCATGAGTCATATAGAAGATATGATCAACATGAAGATGTTCAACGATGTTGACTAGTCCGTCTCACATGATGATTGAACACGGCCTAGTTGACTCGGATCATGTTTCACTTAGATGACTAGAGGGATGTCTATCTGAGTGGGAGTTCATTAAATAATTTGATTAGATGAACCCAATTATCATGAACATAGTCTAAATTGACTTTGCAAATATGTTATAGATAAATAGCTCACGTTGTAGCTCCCTGTTTCAATACGTTCCTAGAGAAAGATTAAGTTGAAAGATATTGTAAGCAATGATGCGGACTAGGTCCGTAGTCCGAGGAGTGTCCTCACTGCTACACAGAAGGCTTACGTCTTTGATGCACCGCTCGATGTGCAAACCCCTACAACGGAGTCTGTGGATGTTGTGAACACCTGACAGACACATCCTGATGACTACTTGATAGTTTAGTGCACCATACTTTACGGCTTAGAATCGGGATTCCAATGACGTTTTAAACGCCATAGAACATATGAGATGTTCCAAGAGCTGAAATTGGGATTTCAGGCTCATGCCCGTGTTGAGAGGTGTGAGACCTCTGACAAGTTCTTTTGCCAACAAGATGCAGGAGAATAGCTCAGCTAGTGAGCATGTGCTTAGAATGTCTGGGTGCTACAATCACTTAAATCAAGTGGGAGTTAAACTTCCAGATAAGATAGTGATTGATAGAGTTCTCTAGCCACTATCACTAAGCTACTAGATCTTCATGATGAACTATGACATGCAAGGGATGGAGTTGATCCCGGAGCTGTTCGCGGTGCTTAAGACCGCAAAAGGTAGAAATCAAGAAGGAGCATCAAGTGTTGATGGTTTAACAAGACCACTGGTTTCAAGAAGGGCAAGGGCTAAAAGGGAAACTTCATGGATGGCAAACCAGTTGCCGCTCCAGTGAAGGAACCCAAGGTTGAACCCAAACCCGAGACTGAGTGCTTCTATTGTAAGGGGGACGGTCACTGGTAGCGGAATTACCCCAAATGTATGGTAGATAAGAAGGCTGGCAACTTCAACAAAGTATATACGTGTTATTAATGTGTACCTCACTAGTACTCCTAGTAGCACCTGTGTATTGGATACCGGTTCAGTTACTATTATTGGTAACTTGAAGAAAAAGCTACGGACTAAACGGAGACTAGCTAAGGGCGAGGTGACGATGTGTGTTGGAAATGTTTCCAAAGTTGATGAGATCACCATCGCACGCTCCATCTGCCTTCGGGATTAGTATTGAACCTAGATAAATGTTATCAGGTGTCTATGTTGAGCATGAATATGATTAGATCATGTTCATTGCAATATGGTTATTCATTTAAATTAGAGAATAATGGTTATTCTGTTTACATGAATAATACCTTTCATGGTCATGCACCCTATGTGAATGGTTCATTGAATCTCGGTCGTGGTAATACACATGTTCACGCCAAAAGATGTAGAGTTAATAATGATAGTACCACTTTCTCGTGGCACTGCCGCTTAGGTCATATTGGCGTAAGATGCATGAAGAAACTCCATGTCGATGGATGTTTGGAGTCACTTGATTTTGAATCACTTGACACATGCGAGCCATGCCTCATGGGCAGGATGACTAAGACCCCATTTTCAGGTACAATGAAACAGGCAAGTGACTTGTTGGAAATCATGCATGCTGATGCGTGTGATCCAATGAGAATTGAAGCGTGCGGTGGATATCGCTATTTTCTCATCTTTGCTGACGATTTGGGTAGATATAGGTATATTTACTTAATGAAGCACAAGTCTGAAACGTTTGAAAGGTTCAAGCGATTTCATAGTGAAGTTAAGAACCATCATAACAAGAAGATCAAATTCCCACGATCTGATCAATGAGAATTTCTGAGTTATGAGTTTGGCAATCACTTAAGACATTGTGAAATTGTTTCACAGTTGAAGCCGCCTGGAACACCACTGGGTTATGGTGTGTCCGAACGTCGTAGTCGAACCTTATGAGATATGGTGCGATCTATGATGTCTCTTACCGATCTACTGTTTCATTTTGAGGTTATGCATTAGAGACAGCTGCATTCACTTTAGATAGGACACCATATAAGTCTGTTGAGACGACGCAATATGAACATTGGTTTGGCAGGAAACCAAAGTTGTCGTTTCGTAATGTTTGGGGCTGCGATGCTTAAGGCTTCAGCCGGAGAAGCTCGAACCCAAAGCGGACAAACAGATCTTCATAGGATACCCAAAGGTGACAGTTGGGTACACCTTCTATCTCAGATCCGAGGGCAAATTGTTTGTCGCTAAGAATGGGTCCTTTCTCGAGAAGGAGTTTCTCTCGAAAGAATTGAGTGGGAGGAAGATAGAACTTGATGAGGTTGTCGAACCTTTACTTCAACCAGAGAGTGATGCAACACAGAAAGATGTTTTCTGTGGCGCCTACGTCTGTTGAAGAGGAAGTTAATGATAGTGATCATGAAGCTTCGGATCAAGTTGCTATCGAACCTCATAGGTCGACAAGGATATGTACTACTCTTGAGTGGTACGGTAATCCTGTCTTAGATATCATGTTGTTAGACAACAATGAACATACGAGCTATGGAGAATCGATGGTGGGACCGTATTCTGACAAATGGTTAGAAGCCATGAAATCCGAGATAGGATCCATGTATCAGAACAAAGTATGGACTTTGGTGGACTTGCCCGATGATCGGCAAGCCATTGAGATAAATGGGTCTTTAAGAAGAAGACGGACGTGGGCAGTAATGTTACCGTCTATGAAGCTCGACTTGTGGGAAAGAGTCTTTTCACAAGTTCAAGGAGTTGACTACGATGAGAATTTCTCACCCGTAGCGATGCTTAAGTCCGTCGGAATCATGTTAGCATTAGCTGTATTTTTCGATTGTGAAATCTTACAGATGGATGTCAAAACAAGTTTTCTTACCAGTTTTCGTAAGAAAAGTCGTATGTGATACAATAAAAGGTTTTGTCGACCCTAAGGATGCTAAAAGGACTAGAGCAAGCATCTCGGATTCAGAATACATGCTTTGATAGAGTGATCAAAGCTTTTAGGTTTATACAATGTTTGCTAGAAACTTGTATTTACAAGAAAGTGAGTGGGAGCACTACAACATTTCTGATAAGTATATGTGGATGACATATTGTTGATCCGAAATAATGTAGAATTTCTGGAAAGCATAAACGGTTGTTTGAAGAGTGTTTTTCAAAGGAAGACCTGGATAAAGCTGCTTACATGTTGGGCATCAAGATCTATAGAGATAGATCAAGACGCCTGATGGTACTTTCAAAGAACGCACACCTTGACATGTTTTTTGAAGGAGTTCAAAATAGATCAGTCAAAGAAGGGGTTCTTACCTGAGTTGTAAGGTGTAAAGTTGAGTAAGACTCAAAGATTGACCACGGCAGAAGAAAGAGGAAGGACGAAGGTCGTCCCCTATGCTTTTGTCATAGGCTCTATACGGTATGCCATGCTGAAGTACCGCACCTGATGTGTGCCTTGCCACATGTCTGGCAAGAGGGTACAAACGTGATCTAGGACTGGATCACCAGATAGCGGTCGAAATTATCCTTAGAGGAATAAGGAAATGTTTCTCGGCTATGGAGGTGATAAAGAGTTCGACATAAAGAGTTACGTCGATGCAAGCTTAACACCTATCTGGATAGCTCTGAGTAGAGATACCGGGTACGTATAATGGAGCAATAATTTGGAATAGCTCCAAGTGGAACGTGGTAGCAGCATCTACGATATAAAGTTTTGCGAAATACATAGGGATCTGAATATGGCAAGACCCGTTGACTACAACCTCTCTCACAAGCATAACATGATCAAACCCAGAACTCATTGAGTGTTAATCACATAGTGATGTGAACTAGATTATTAAGTCTAGTAAACTCTTTCGATGTTGGTCACATGGTGATGTGACCTGTGAGTGTTAATCACATGGCGATGTGAACTAGATTATTGACTCTAGTGCAAGTGGGAGACTATTGGAAATATGCCCTAGAGGCAATAATAAATTAGTTATTATTATATTTCATTTTTCATGATAATCGTTTATTATCCATGCTAGAATTGTATTGATAGGAAACTCAGATACATGTGTGGATACATAGACAACACCATGTCCCTAGTAAGCCTCTAGTTGACTAGCTCGTTGATCAATAGATGGTTACAGTTTCCTGACCATGGACATTGGATGTCGTTGATAACGGGATCACATCATTAGGAGAATGATGTGATGGACAAGACCCAATCCTAAGCCTAGCACAAAGATCGTGTAGTTCGTATGCTAAAGCTTTTCTAATGTCAAGTATCATATCCTTAGACCATGAGATTGTGCAACTCCCGGATACCGTAGGAGTGCTTTGGGTGTGCCAAACGTCACAACGTAACTGGGTGGCTATAAAGGTTCACTACAGGTATCTCCAAAAGTGTCTGTTGGGTTGGCGCGAATCGAGACTGGGATTTGTCACTCCGTGTAAACGGAGAGGTATCTCTGGGCCCACTCGGTAAGACATCATCATAATGTGCACAATGTGATCAAGGAGTTGATCACGGGATGATGTGTTACGGAACAAGTAAAGAGACTTGCCGGTAACGAGATTGAACAAAGTATCAGGATACCGACGATCGAATCTCGGGCAAGTATCGTACCGCTAGACAAAGGGAATTGTATACGGGATTGATTGAATCCTTGACATCGTGGTTCATCCGATGAGATCATCGTGGAGCATGTGGGAGACAACATGGGTATCCAGATCCCGCTGTTGGTTATTGGCTGGAGAGTTGTCTCGGTCATGTCTGCATGGTTCCCGAACCCGTAGGGTCTACACACTTAAGGTTCGATGACGCTAGGGTTATAGGGAAAGTATGTACGCGGTTACCGAATGTTGTTTGGAGTCCCGGATGAGATCCCGGACGTCACGAGGAGTTCCGGAATGGTCCGGAGGTAAAGATTAATATATAGGAAGTATGGTTTTGTCCACCGGAAGTGTTCCGGGCATCACCGGTAGTGTACCGGGACCACCGGAGGGGTCCGGGGGTCCACCAGGTGGGGCCACCAGCCCCGGAGGCCTACATGGGCCAATAGTGGGAAGGGACCAGCCCCTAGGTGGGCTGGGGCGCCTCCCACCAAGGCCCAAGGTGCCTCCAAGAGGGGAGGGGGGCAAACCCTAGGGCAGATGGGCCCTAAGGCCCACCTCAGGTGCGCCTCCCCCTCTCCCCCTTGTGGCCGCCACCCTAGATGGGATCTAGGGCTGCCGCCACCCCTAGGGAGGAAACCCTAGGTGGGGGCGCAGCCCTCCCTCTCCTCCTATATATAGTGGAGGCAAAGGGGCAGCCCAACACATGAAGTTCCTCCCCTGTTGGCGCAGCCCTACCCCTCTCCCTCCTCGTCTCTCGTAGTGCTTGGCGAAGCCCTGCTGGAGTCCCGCGCTCCTCCACCACCACCACGTCGTCGTGCTGCTGCTGGATGGAGTCTTCCCCAACCTCTCCTTCTCCCCTTGCTGGATCAAGGCGTAGGAGACGTCACTAGGATGTACGTGTGTTGAACACGGAGGTGCCGTCCGTTCGGCACTAGGATCATCCATGATTTGGATCACGACGAGTACGACTCCATCAACCCCGTTCACTTGAACGCTTCCGCTTAGCGATCTACAAGGGTATGCAGATGCACTCTCCTTCCCCTCGTTGCTAGATTACTCCATAGATTGATCTTGGTTATGCGTAGAAAATTTTGAATTTCTGCTACGATCCCCAACATCCAATTCTTGTCTCAAAGTCCGGGATTGGTGCTAGTAGGTTGCTAGTAGTGTTGATTACTCCTTGTAGTTGATGCTAGTTGGTTCAATTGGTGGAAGATCATATGTTCAGATCCTATACGCATATTATTACCCCTCTGATTATGAACATGAATATGCTTTGTGAGTAATTACGTTCGTTCCTGAGGACAAGGGAGAAGTCTTGCTATGAGTAGTCATGTGAATTTGGTATTCGTTTGATATTTTGATAAGATGTATGTTGTCTAGCCTCTAGTGGTGTTATGTGAACGTCGACTACATAACACTTCACCATTATTTGGGCCTAGAGGAAGGCATTGGGAAGTAATAAGTAGATGATGGGTTGCTAGAGTGACATAAGCTTAAACCCTAGTTTATGCGTTGCTTCGTAAGGGGCTGATTTGGATCCATATGTTTCAGGCTATGGTTAGGTTTACCTTAATACTTTTGTTGTAGTTGCGGATGCTTGCAATAGAGGTTAATCATAAGTGGGATGCTTGTTCAAGTAAGAACAACACCCAAGCACCGGTCCACCCACATATCAAATTATCAAAGTATCGAACGCGAATCATATGAACGTAATGAAAACTAGCTTGACGATATTCCCATGTGCCCTCGGGAGCGCTTTTCCCATTATAAGAGTTTGTTCCGGCTTGTCCTTTGCTACAAAAAGGATTGGGCCACCTTGCTGCACTTTATTTACTTTTGTTACTTGTTGCTCGTTACAATTTATCCTATCACAAAACTATCTGTTACCACTTATTTCAGTACTTGCAGAGAATACCTTGCTGAAAACCGCTTATCATTTCCTTCTGCTCCTCATTGGGTTCGACACTCTTACTTATCGAAAGGACTACGATAGATCCCTTATATTTGTGGGTCATCATGCCCGCGCCGAGAACATCTTCGAAGAGGAAGGAAAATGGTAATATGGCAGAACCCTCGTCAAAGAGGTAAGGCCTTCCTTTGAGGAATACATCCTCTGATCGCCACATCAAATCGTGACGCCACTCGCCGTATTCTATCAGGAGAAGTATTCGCTGGATTGCGTCCGGGGATCCGGCCGGGCGCGCATCCACTAGTCAGGTTTCGGACCCTGCCCTGAGAACGGGGTCTGACACGGGAGCGACACCGAACTGTCCTCCCACAGAGGGTTCGAACGACATGTCTGTCACGAATTCTGAGGTGGAGAGCGCCATGAATCATCGTCGTCGGAGGGCCGCGCTTCGTGACCCCGGCTTTTCAAAGGAGGCATTTGACGCCTTCAGCTCGGCCGATGCGTACATCCGAGCTGCTCGGGATGGTCACGAACCAGCATCTGAAAGATATGCGGGTAAGTTTTGACTTAATAATCATACACCAGTAGCCCCCGAGACTTAAAGCAGTTGATACAACTGACTTAAGGATCATTGTATAACCAGGTGCTTACGGAGAAGAACAACCTGCTATCTCAGGAGCTAGAAAAGTGTCGAACCCAGCTTACTGCTGCCAATGCCGAATTGGAGAAATCCAAGAAGGCCTCTCCTGGTAATGTTTCCCTCCATCGAGTAAACATGATGGTATACCAATAATGCTCACACGGTTGCTCACCTCTTAATAGGATCATTAGATCAACTGCAATAGCAACTGAAAGCCGCTCAAAGCGGAGAACGAGAAGCCAAAAAACTGCTAGCCACGGGCGAGCGTGTGCTAACAAAAGTCGTGATGGAGAAAAACAAGCTCCAGGATTCGAATACCCAACATGGCGAGGAACTGAAAGATGTACGAGCCCAGCTGGCGGACTCCGTAAAGGAGAATAAAAGGCTGCGAGGCGGCATATTCAGTATGTGGTCAAACTTACTTTTGCATAATTCGGAGATAGAAGGGACTGATAGAGTTATCTCTATAGGTATGCTGACCGGTCGTCCCGAGGATGAGATGTCCGGATCTTCGAGCGATCTGCTACAAGAGTTGTCGCAGGTGCACGAGCAAGCTCGGCAGGCGATGCGAAGTGTTGCCAAGGCCCTATGGCCATACACCTCCCCTCCGGGAAAGATGGAGGATCTTATACAGCTATTCAAGGGAGTGCGGCGACACTTTCGACTGTGGAAGATATCAACCTGTCGGGAAGGTGCGCGGGAAGCATGGGCCATGGTGTTTACACGGTATACCAAGCTTGATCCGAATCATATGGCTCGGGTCGAACCTCTAGGGTCAGATGGAAAAGAAGTTCCTGTTAATTTAGTATATAACCAAGTAGAAGTAGCCGCCAAGTATTCCCAGCAGGATTGTAAGTTAGACCGCCTGCTGGACAACATAGAGGAGGGATTTTTTGAGTCCTAGTGGCTATGTACTTTCCTTGACATATGTGACTCTAGCTGAATTGTAAAAACAATTGTCATGGCATACCTTTTCGCTTCGACCTCTGGACCCGAAGGTGTGGAGTGTTTCCGAATACCTGAGCGGTAAAATAGACCGGGGTATGCGTGGAAACCAGGTGTAGGGGTCATAGTTGCTTGAACAGACAATGTGTATCCGGCTAGTTATGTTATATTACATCATGATTGTAAGAAACATCTTCTAGAGAGAATAGTTCCGTTAGGGGTTCCTTTCCCTGGGTGTGCATGTGTTAAAATGCATATCCGAACTGTGAGTGGTAACATCACAGTATAGGTAATCATCTGGGGGTTCATAATGGAAGGAATATAAAGCATCTTTAGTCCGCCGACCGAATATTCTCTTAAGAACGCTAGCTTTTGGCTTCACCCAGTATGAGGTACACATCTGGATGACCCGGAGTAACAATCGCAAAGGTGCTCCCTTTATTCCCTAGCCGAACTAACGGGAGTGTAGGGCATAAGCACAGGAGCCAGACAACCCAGCTTGGCCAAAACTTAAGTCATATTGATGCATATAATGGCGAAGAAAAGGTACATATTGGAAAAATGCATATGTGATGAGCTTGATGCTTGGAAAATAAAAATAAGCTTTTGTCCGGGAAGCCCCCAGGTATAGTGGATGCACATGCTCAAGGATGTGTATATCACAGGTGCACGGTTTAGCCGTGCGAAAGATTTTAAGTTTTTAGAAAATGGAAAAACGAAAAGAGAGGAAAAAAATAAAGGAAACAACAGGGAGAAGGAGACGAACAAATAGTTCGGCGCTAGGCATAGAATCTTTGGAGTCTGGCCGCGTTCCAGGGGTTCGGCTGTAGGCGATTGGCTGATGCAGCACGCAAGCAGTACGCTCCTCCCGCGAGAACCTCATCAATTATGAAGGGACCCTCCCACTTGGGCTTGAGTTTGTCCTTTTTCATCTCCGGCAAGCGTAGGATGAGTTCGCCAACATTATAAGTCTTGGCCCGTACTTCTCTGCTTTGGTATCTGCGGGCCTGTTGTTGATAAAACGCGGAACGGGCTTTTGCAACATCACGCTCCTCCTCCAGGGCATCTAGGCTGTCTTACCGATCAAGCTCGGCCTCTCTCTCTTCGTATATGCGCACTCGAGGTGAGTCATGAATAATATTGCAGGGCAACACAGCCTCCGCACCGTACACCATGAAGAAAGGTGTATATTGTCGGATTTCGGGTTTCGGCAAAACCCTTAAGGTTCGAACACTGGGGTGCGCGCGAAGATCTCTCCCTCACCGATCACGCCCTCACACACTTCGTGATTTCTAGGCTAGGCACACGAACTCGAAACACACAAGACACAGGATTTATAATGGTTCGGGCCACCGTTGTGGTGTAATACCCTACTCCAGTGTGGTGGTGGTGGATTGCCTCTTGGGCTGAGGATGAACAGTACAAGGGGAAGAACAGCCTCCTGAGGAGAGGTGTTCTTATGCTTGGTGAACTTGTAGTTGTCCGGATCGATCCCTCTCCCCTCTAGCTATGGTGGTGGCTAGTCCTATTTATAGAGGCCCTGGTCCTCTCCCCAAATATTGAGCAGGAAGGGAGCCAACAACAGCCAATTTGAAAGGGGACAGCTAGTACAACTTATCTTGACAAAAGTGGTGTTCGCCTACCAAAGGCTCTGGTGGTGACGCCGTCTTGGGTTCCACGGTGACCTCCGTCCTGCCGTCCTGCTTGTCTTGGTCTCGTTGCACCGATATGGAAACCTTTGCTTGACGCCTCGGTACTCTTCGTCTGCGCTTGCCTCCTTAGCACCGAAGTGGAAACAAGGACACTACGCGCTGGCGCCCGCCTGGCACCCGCCTGGCCTTGGTCGTCATGGCTCACGTCACTAGAACCTCGCGAGGTTTGTCTTGCCTTGATCTCTCCGCCCCTCACGAGCCAGCTTGGTGAGGCCGCTCCTGAGGAGGTCTTGTGTCGTCCGCCTCGCGAGGCTTGGCCCCTCGCGAGGGTCTTGAATGCTTGTTGGTGAAGATGGGCCGTACGGGCTCGCTTGCAGAGCCACACCGTGGGCCGCAGGCAGGCAAGTCTGGGGACCCCCGTTCCCAGAACGCCGACATATATCCAGTAGTGCGGTTGGGCATGGTCCGCAGCCCCCAGATTATGGAGTCAAGCTCCTCAACCCAGTGCTTGTCTGATTCTTTCAAAGACCGCACTAGTCTAGGTTTGATGCCGCTCATAATAAGACCATTGGCCTGTTTGACTTGACCGTTTGTTTGAAGGTGATAGACAGAGGCGTAATCAAGCTTAATGCCCAGATTAGCACACCAAGTTTTCACCTCATCGGTTGTGAAATTGGAGCCGTTATCGGTGATGATGCTGTGTGGAACACCATAACGGTGCACCACGCCGGATATGAAGTCTATCACTGGCCCTGCCTCGGCCGTTTGACTGGTTTGGCCTCTATCCACTTAGTGAATTTATCCACCATGACCAGCGGATACTTTCTCTTATGGATTCCTCCTTTAAGGGGTCCGACCATATTGAGCACCCAAACCGCGAAAGGCCAAGTGATGGGGATCGTTTGTAGAGCGGTGGGGGCATATGGTTTTGGTTGGCGAATAGCTGGCATCCGATGCAACGTTGGACAAGGTCCCGTGCATCTGCTCGGGCCGTCGGCCAGTAAAAACCTGTACGGAAGGCCTTGCTAACAAGGGCCCGAGCTGCAGCATGGTGACCGCCGAGTCCAGCATGAATTTCAGCCAAGAGCTGCCGCCCCTCTTCCTCAGAGATACATCTTTGAAGAACTCCGGTAGCGCTTTTCTTGTAGAGCTCTCCTTCATGAACCTTGTAGGCCTTCGAGCGCCGAACAATGCGGCGAGCCTCATTCTAATCCTCCGGGAGTTCTCTCCTATTAAGGTAGGCCAAGAAGGGTTCGGTCCATGGGGCCATGACTGCCATGATTAGATGGGCCGACGGTGTTATTTCGGTGGCTGAGCCCCCGATGATATTGTTGTGTTTGGAGGCTGGGGTTGTGTTCGGATCCGGACTGGTGTTTCTGCTCTCCCCTTGCCACACCACGGACGGCTTAAAAAGCCTTTCCAGAAAGATATTAGGTGGGACGGGGTCGCGTTTGGCGCCAATGCAAGCGAGGACGTCCGCCGCTTGATTACTTTTCTCGAGCCACGTGATGAAACTCGAGCCCCTCGAACCGAGCCGACATTTTTAGGACGGCGTTGCGATAATATTTGGAGCACGTACTAGACTACGTCTCTAGGTTTGAGTCCCCGCGCACTTCCAGGCGTTGTATGCCCATGGAGGCAGCCGTCCGGAGACCATGTAATAAGGCCTCGTATTCAGCTGCGTTATTGGAGTCTGTGTATAATATTAGGAGCACGTACTGGACTACGTCTCTAGTGGGGGACGTTAAAATG
Source organism: Triticum urartu (assembly GCF_056163025.1). NCBI lineage: Eukaryota > Viridiplantae > Streptophyta > Magnoliopsida > Poales > Poaceae > Triticum > Triticum urartu. The sequence goes on along the minus strand of NC_141876.1, from coordinate 484,545,220 downwards.
ACGCCTGCTCCTAATCCTGCCAGCATTTTGGAGCCATCGAAATACATAACCCAGTTGGAATACGTGCCATACTCTTTAGGGAGTTCGGCCTCTGTCCATTCGGCGAGGAAGTCCGCCAGTACTTGGGATTTGATGGCTCAACGCGTTTTGTATGTTATGTCGAATGGAAGGAGCTCAATGGCCCATTTGGCTATCCGGCCCGTAGCATCGCGGTTGTTTATTGTATCATCGAGTGGTACTTCGGAAGCCACCATGATAGAACATTCTTGGAAGTAGTGTCCTAGCTTCCGGGATGCCATGAAGACCGCGTATGCTATCTTTTCATAATGAGGGTACCGGGATTTGCATGGTGTGAGGACGGTGGATACGTAATATATCGACTTCCGAAGTGGGAATTTATGTCCGTCCTGCTCTCGCTCCACGGCGAGCACAACGCTCACCACCTGGTGTGTTGCCGATATGTATAATAACATGGGTTCGCCGACGTTCGGTGCGGCCAGGATTGGGTTGCTCGCAAGAAGGGTTTTTACTTCTTCCAGTCCATCTGTTGCCACATCCGTCCACTCGAAGTAATCGGTGCGCCGGAGGAGGCGATACAATGGCAATGCCTTTTCTCCCAATCTAGAGATACAGCGGCTTAAAGCTGCCACGCATCCTGCGAGCTTTTGGACCTGTTTAAGGTCCGTTGGTGTGGCCAATTATGACAAGGCTCGGATTTTGGCTGGATTTGCTTCAATTCCTCTGTTGGAAAAGATGAACCCCAGCAGCTTTTCCGGATGGAGCTTGATGTCATATGCACGGAGGTTGTCGAATGTGAGACGTAAATCGTCTATTAGTGAGTCAACGTGCCTAGTTTTAATGACGACGTCATCCACGTATGCTTCAATTGTCTTGCCGGTTTGTTTCTCCAGGCATGTTTGAATCATGCGTTGGTAGGTGGCCCCGGCGTTTTTGAGACCGAAGGGCATGGTGTTGAAGCAGAATGGCCCGTATGGGGTAATGAATATCGTTGCGGCATGATCGGACTCCTTCATTTTGATTTTATGGTATCCGGAATATGTGTCGAGGAAGCATAGTGAGTCGTGTCCTGCGGTGGCATCGATAATCTGGTCGATGCGGGGGAGGGGGAAGGGGTCCTTAGGGCAGGCCTTATTGAGGTCTTTGAAATTGATGCACAGGCGCCAGGATTTATCCTTCTTTGGCACCATCACCAAGTTTGCGAGCCAGTCCGGGTGTTCTATTTCTCTAATGAATCCGGCCTCGATTAGCTTGGCTAGCTCCTCCCCCATAGCTTGACGTTTGGGTTCGGAAAAGCGTCGTAGTGTTTGTTTGACCGGTTTGTATCCCTTCAATATGTTGAGGCTATGTCCGGCCAATCTGCATGGGATTCCTGGCATATCAGAAGGGTGCCAGGCGAATATATCCCAGTTCTCGCGCAGAAATTCTTGTAGCGCGGTGTCGACCGTTGGGTCTAGTTGTGCCCCGATAGATGCTGTCTTCTTAGGGTCCATTGGATGGACTTGGAATTTGACTATTTCCTCTGCTGGTTTGAAGGAGGTGGATTTGGGTCGATTGTCCAATATTACGTCGTCCCTATCCACCAAGCAGCGTAATGCGGTTAATTCTTCGGCCGCGAGGGCTTCATATAATGCCTCAAGCGCCAGGGATGCGGTTTTGTTTTCGGCGCGGAGTGCTATGTCCGGATCACTAGCGAGAGTGATTATGCCGTTGGGCCCAGGCATCTTGAGGTTCATATACCCATAGTGAGGTATAGCCTGGAAGCGTGTAAATGCATCTCGCCCCAATAGGGCGTGATATCCGTTGTTGAAAGGGGCCACTTGGAAGGTTAGTTCTTCTGTCCGATAGTTCTCCGGTGTGCCAAATACCACGTCAAGTGTGATTTTTCCCGCGCATCGCGCCTCCCGACTAGGAATAATTGCACGGAAGGTCGTGCTACTTTGCTTGATGCGGCTCCTGTCTATTTCCATTTTACTGAGTGTATCCTCGTAAATGAAGTTTAGTCCGCTGCCGCCGTCCATGAGAACCTTGGTGAGCCGAAAGCCGTCCACGATCGGACTGAGGACCAAGGCGGCTGGTGCCCGGATTGTCCTGAATTTTGGTTCATCATCGACATTGAAAGTTATGGCCGTGTCGTTCCAAGGGTTTGTTGCTGCGATTTGGCAGACTTCGGCAAGGTCGCGGAGTGCCCTTTTATGCTTATTGTTTGAAGCGAAAGTCTCGAAGACCGTCAGTACTCTGAGGTCGTCGTCTTCTGGGGGATATTGCTCCGGGTTATTTTTGGTGAGGATATCCTCGCCGCTCTTGGCCACCTGCCAGAGTATCCAACATGCTCTAAGGCTGTGGGTTGATATAGTATCCGGTGCTGTGTGTAACTTGCATGGTCCATCGAGCCATCCCTCCAGAACGGTTTCACATCCTGTTGGGGATATGACTATTAGGTATGACCTGCCCAGGAGGAGCCGGGTCAACCCTATGAAGATTCATCACAATGAAGCCCAAGGTCACATGGCGATTCATAGATAGGCTTTGTAGAGGACCCAGACCCAAAGGCGGCTTAAGGCCCATGAGTATAAACCGGCATGTATGTAAACTTGTATTGTAAGGCATATGTAAAAGGTCACCAAGCTGGATACGTTGTATAAGCCGGCCGGGACTCTGAGGGCCGCAGGGCGTCAACCCGTGTATATAAGGGGACGACCTAGTGGCGGCTTAGGATAAGAAACAACAGATCGAGAGCCGGGTCAAGCGTATTCGCTCCCGGCTCATCAAAACCCTAGCAATACCAACTACAAACTGGACTAGGCTTCATCGTAAGGGGCTGAAGCAGTATAAACTCTCCGTGTCCTTTGTCCTGATTAACCCCTTTAATCTAACCTCAACGCGATGGCTCCACGACTAAGTACTCACACTAGGACATCTGCCGTGACAATTCCACGACAGTTGGCGCCCACCGTGGGGCTATCGCACGATGGTTTCGAGTTCTTAAAGGGCATCTTCGAAGGGATCAAGGGATACGCCGTGGGCCGAATGACCAAGAGTCGCCACGGCAAGCTCTACATCGACGATGCAGGCTGGGGCCCCGAGGCCGGCTCAATTGAGTACGGGTACCGGGTCCCCTTCGGTGGAATCCACGTCTACATTGGCAAGATCGGTGAACCAGGCCCTGAGCTGGACATCTGCACCGACATCGTCGAGATGGCTCAGCGTGCAAGACTCGCCCGGGTTCGGCCTGCCATGAATCGTGCCTTCGTGGGATTTACCCATGGAGTGGAATCGGAGGACAAACCAGCATCTGGTGATGAGACCGTCGTTTACTCTGATGACGAGACATCCACTAGTGAGACCGAGTCACTGTATCAACTACAAGAGGGACGGCTTGGGGGCTGTTCCGATGGCAACAGTATTCTGGACCCCTGTGAGCCGCCGAACCGAGTTGCAATTTTCATGGCCGGTACACAGGCCATGCAGCACTCATCAACTGCGGCGGAGCTGGTTTCCGGGTCAGGGGCGGTAGCGGCTGCCGGGGCAGGAGGCCCTGAGCGCCCGTCGGCTCAGGCCTTAACTGATTTGCTGGATAAATTGACGACGCTGTTGACAGCGGTGGTTAACCCGACGGATCAAGATCAACATAACGCAGCGATCACAAGATTTGCGTGATGAGATAACACAGGCTAAGGAGGAGCTAAATGCAGAAAGCACTAAGATGGCTGAAGAAAGGGCTGCTTTGGACGCCCAGTCACAACAGATTCAAGCGGAGTCTTACCGGCTCATGTTGGATCAAAATGCTTCAAACGATGTCATGAGGAGGAGGCATCAGACCCGTCTGCCGTTGGTCTACGAAGCAAGAAATCTTTTTAACACGCCAGGAGCAGGAACCAGCAACCCGGCTGGGGTAAATCGAGTCGAAGCACCTGGGACGGGTACGTCGGTTCAACCGCGCGTGATGGATCCACCTCGTCAGAACAACAACCCGCCACAGCACGTGCCGATGCCACCGGGTCATTACTCCAACCCTTTGGATAACATGATCGCTGTGGCATCTCGATTGGCAGCTATCCCGGTTGAAAGTGAATCGCCAGCGGCAGTCGAGACACGGAGGGCTAGGGATCTTCTTCAGACAGCGTTGGTTCAACAACAGGCTTATTCTTACAGCCGTGATCGAGTTCATTCTACCCCTCATCTGAGCCGGAGTTACAGCAAGCATCTCGATGAGCCGGCTGTATCAAGCAGTGGGCGGAACCATAACCCGCCCCGTGGGCATGACCCGACGGACGGTGGTGCAAACGCTCAGGACGTGGTGGATCAAGGTAGAGCTCGTCGAGAGGCCGAGCTGGCGGCTCAGTATGCGGCTCGTCAACCAACTCCGGTTCGTCCGACCACTTCTGTGGAGCCAGGTTTAACCTTTAGAAACTTGGTCGTGCCATGCTTAGTGCCGGATCTACGTAATGAACGTCTGCCCAAAGATTTCAAAGGACCTCGCAAAGTGCCAAACTATACAGCTGACTTAAGTCCTGAGGCATGGATCGAGAGTTATGAGATGGCCATGGAGTTGCTGGACGTCAGTGAGGCTGCATGTGCTAAGTATTTTCCCCTGATGTTAGAAGGAACGGCCCGCACCTGGTTGAAGGGGCTTCCTGCCAATTCCATCAATGAGGCTTTGCATGTTATCATATTTATGTTACTGCCCACTATGAAAGGTTATAATATAGTCTAGGGATATGTGTATGTTACTAGTGGATGTTATTATCCATTGTAGCTAGTCTCACGCGAGAGCAAATAATTGAGGAGCGCTCGTTCGCGAGTCTCCACAAGGGTCATTTGGATGGGCTCCGCCGTTGCCACGTGTCGCGTTTTGGACGCTTTCTTCAGATTTTTTTTCCGCACACGTTTTCGTCTTTTTTAGGGTTTTTTGGCTTTTCGGCTTTTCAGCGGTATTTCTTTTTTTTGGTAAAAAAAGAAAAATATTGCACGAAAATACGTGTTTTTTCTTTCACGAGAAGCACCGTTTTGCTTTCATGAGAGGCATGCTCGTGTCTCTTGGAAAGCCAAAAACCACGTTGTTTTCCTTCTGCAAGAGGTACGATGTTGATTCCGCGAAAAGCATGGTCATGCCTTTCATAAACGAAAAAAGCGTATCTTTTTCCTTCCGCTAGAGGTACGGTTTTGCTTCCGCAAGAGACTCGGCCGTGCCTCTCGAAAACAGAAAAAAACACGTTTTCTTTTTTCTTTCTACTTCCGCGAGAGGCACGGCCGTGCCTCTCGGAAACAAAAAAACACGGGGTTTTTCATTCGCGAGAGGAATGGCCGTACCTCTTGAAAACGAAAAAAAACATGTTTTTTCCATCTGCGAGAGGCATGATTTTGTTGTCCGGTTTTTTCGTGAAAAAAATGTTCGCCAAAAGCTATCAACATGGGATCTAATTTTGAAAATCTCGACGCGAGGAATTAAACGGTGAAAACAGTTTGAGATTTGGATGCATGGTTTAGGAGATAAAACGTTTTGAATAAACGAATCTAAGAAAAAAAGGAAACTCTCAATTTGTGACAGGTGGCGCATGAAAGTGATCTTTGGAAGAAGTGCTCTTCAATTAGTGATTTCAACTTCGCGTGCTAGGCGTTGGCGAACGAGCAAGAGCGCCCTTTTGGACCGGCCCATCTGTGGAGCGCCCTATTTTTTCATTTCCTTTTCTACCTTTTTGTTTTCTTTTATTTTTGACTTTTCATTTATTTTATTTTAAAATAAGATTTCAAAAAGGTTCCAAACTTATAAAAAAGTGTGAATTTTAAAAAAAGTGTTCAAGAAGTCATAAAATGTTCACAGATTCAAAAAATGATCATGACTTGAAAAAATGTTCGGATAGTCACAAATATTCATGATTTAAAAGTTTGGGAAATCAAAATATGTTTATGGTTTTGGCAAAACGTTCAGATATTCAGAAAGGATTTTTCGTGAATTTGATAAAAAAATGTTCAAGAATTTTCTAAAAAAGTTCACAAAATTTAAAAAATTAATAAATGTTCGCTGATTAAAAAATCATGAATTCGAAAAATGTTCATGCATTTCCAAAATGTTTGTGAATTTCAAAAACTGTTCCCCAATTTCGATAATTTGGTCGCCGGTTCAAAACATGCTCACGGGTTTCATAAAAAAGTTCACAATTTTCAAAAAATTATATACATGCATCCAAAAAACTTCATGATTTTAAAAAGGTTCATGAATTGGTAAAATAGGATTGCAAAATTTAAAAATGTTCATGATTTCATAAAAAAGTTAATTGGAGGAATGTTCCTGATTTAAAAAATATTCATGATTTCAAAAAATAAAAAAACATTAAATATAAAAACTAAAAATTAACGAAAAAGAAGCATGAAACAAAATAAAAGGGAAACGAAAGAACAAAAATGAAAAGGCAAAAAAAAAACGAAAGAAAAACACAAAGAGAGAGAGTGAGAGAGAGAGAGAGAGCGGTTTGGGAAGGTTCTAGAACCATCTCAAAACCGAAAAGAGCTAATGGGTCAGCCCAAAGTGTATGACCCGCAGCAAGGCTACGCGCTGGGTCGCTAACTAGCGCCCTATGGGCCAAATAGGTCCCAATTGTGTGTCCGTTACACAAAATCTATTCTATCCCAATTGTGTGTTCGTTACATCCAATTTTGTAGACCAGGGTTTGAATTTCAGCAAGATAACATTTTTTACTAAAATTTAATACAATGGGCATAAAGTTCTAGGAAGAAAAATTGATATGGTATTCAAACACTAGTCCTGAATTATGGGAGAACTGCCTACCACTCTGCCACGTAAAGGAATACTCCCTCCGCTCGAAAATACTTGTCCTAGAAATGGTTGTATCTAGACTTGTTTTAGTTCTAGATACAATCATTTCTAAGACAAGTATTTCCGAACGGAGGGAGTACGTCCTAACATGACTCCACCTTAATTATACAAGCGTGATTTAGAATACCGAAAAATTTACATGAAACACAAATATTTCGATGATCCTCCAAATGAGAAATACTTCAAGAATTTCTTTCCTTGAGTGCAAATTTCCCACCCATGTTATGAATGAAATTTGGGCTTCCTCTCAATAAGTGAAATGTGTGCCTTGCTCTAAATCGGGGATTATGGGAAAGAAACTTTGACCAATGACACGTGGGTCCTACTTCGAGGGAATTTCATGCAGATTGAATTTTAGCGAGTCTGACTTTGTCTCCGCTCAGAGACTTCAACTTTTGTCGCTCACTGCTACTTGTGAGCTGCGCTAGGATTTCCTCGAGAATGAGAGGATGATGCAGTATAGTAGACATAAGTATTTTTCCTCAGTTAAGAACAAAGGTTATCAATCGAGTTGGAGAACCAGACAGAACCTCGTGAACAACATCTACACACACAAAAGCAAATACTTGCACCCAACGTGAACAAGGGGTTGTCAGTTCCCTCCGCGGTTACTTGCAAGGATTAAATTTTGTAGTGGTAGATAGATAATTAAACTGCAAAACAAAATAAAATAAATAAAATTGCAGCAAGGTTTTTGTGTTTTTATATATGATAAAAGTAGACCTAGGGTCATAGTTTTTACTAGAGGCTTCTCTCTCGAGCACATATCATATGATGAGTGAATAAATTACTGTTGGGCAATTGATAGAAAAACGCATAGTTATGATGATATTCAAGGCAATGATCATATATATAGGGATTACATTCGGGACAAGTAGACCGACTCCTTCCTGCATCTAGCAGGGCTGGACCAAAAGCTGGTAACTCGCGATCTTAACGAGCGCTCGATAGTTCGGCTCGTTAAGCTCGCAGCTCGCTTCTTAATGAACAGAGCCAATCATTGATTTCAGCTCGTTAAGTTTAACGAGCTTAACGAGCGAGCTAACGAGTTTCACGAGTAGCTCATTAAGCTCGTTAGTAACAACACAACACATATTTTCATCTTACGTGACAAACTTTTGTGGCACCTTAGCCCATCTATTCAATCTAATCGACATATGAGGCAACAAACTACTGCATTTCTTTTTATAATCACAATATTTCATCTTGAAAACCACACCTACACATTCATCACGTATATCATAGCACATTATAACCTGTTAACTAGCGCTCGTGTAACGCCCTCGATGCGGCTATAGCTCCTACGTGTCGAAGCATGACTTAGAGGCATAACCGTATTGAAAGCAATATCGCAAGTAAGGCAATCTTCACAACATCCCATGTAATATAGATAATAAAAGGGGAAGGTACATAGTTGGCTTACACTCGCCACGTCAAACAAAGTACATAAATAACATTACATCATCCAATCACTCATGGCCCGACTACGGCGCCAAAATAAAAGATCAACCCAACATGTGACACGGTCCCGATCGCCCCAACTGGGCACCACTACTGATCATCAAGGAAAGACACATAGTAACGGCGTGAGTCCTCGTCGAACTCCCACTTGAGCTCAAGCGCGTCATCTGGAACGGAGTCATCAGGCCCTGCATCTGGTTTGGAAGTAATCTGTGAGCCACAGGGACTCAGCAATCTCGCACCCTCGCGATCAAGACTATTTAAGCTTATAGGTAAGGCAAGGTAAATATGTGGAGCTGCAGCAAGCGACTAGCATATAGGGTGGCTAACCTGTTCGCAAAAGAGAGCGAGAAGAGAAGGCAAAGCGCGGACGAATAACTAGAGAACAACCTGCGGTAAGCATTACTCCAACACCGTGTTCACTTCCCGGACTCCGCCGAGAAGAGACCATTATGGTAACTCACACAGTTGATTCATTTTAATTAAGTTAAGGTTCAAGTTATCTACAACTGGATATTAACAAATTCCCATCTGCCCATAACCGCAGGCACGACTTTCGAAAGTTCAAATCCCTGCAGGGGAGTCCCAACTTAGCCCATGACAAGCTCTCACGGTCAACGAAGGAATAGACCTTCTCCCGAGACATTCCGATCAGACTCGGTATCCCGGTTCTACAAGACACTTCGACAAGTTAAAACAAATCCAGCAACACCGCCCGAATGTGCCGACAAATCCCGATAGGAGCTGCACATATCTCGTTCTCAGGGCACACTCAGATTGTCTTAGGTATGGGTAGGCCAGCCCAGAGTTGCCCCTGGTGGCCACCGGCAGCTGACAGGTGGACCAACACTCAGAGGAGCACTGGCCCGGGGGGGTTTAAAATAAGATGACCCTCGGGCTCCGGAAACCCAAGGGAAAAAGAGGCTAGGTGGCAAATGGTAAAACCAAGGTTGGGCATTGCTGGAGAAGCTTTATTCAAGACGAACTATCAAGGGGTTCCCATTATCACCCAACCGCGTAAGGAACGCAAAATCCGGGAACATAACACCGATATGACGGAAAACTAGGGCGGCAAGAGTGGAACAAAACACTAGGCGAGAGGCCGAGCCTTCCACCCTTTACCAAGTATATAGATGCATTAAGATAACAAGATAATATAATGATATCCCAACAAGTAAATAATGTACCAACAAGGAACGGTCTCCAATCTTCACCTGCAACTAGCAACGCTATAAGAGGGGCTGAGCAAAGCGGTAACATAGCCAATCAACGATTTGCTAGGACATGGTGGGTTAGAGGTTTGACATGGAAATTTGGGAGGCATGATAAGCAAGTGGTAGGCATCGTAGCATAGGCATAGCAAAAGAGCGAGCATCTAACAAAGCAAAGATAGTAGTGATTTCGAGGGTATGATCATATTGCCTGCAAAGTTGTCAGAGTTGACTGGATCCTCGAAAGCAAACTCAACGGACTCCTCATTAGCGAACTCGTCTCCCGGCTCTACCCAAACAAGACAAACAAGCAAACGGAACACAATCAACCACGTGCAAACTCAAACAACATGATGCGAACAAGGTATGGTATGCGGGATGCGATATGTGATGCCTATGCAAGATTTGACAAGGAATGAAAGAACCTGGCCTCAACTTGGAAAACCAGGTGTGCCACTGGAAAGGTGAGATGATTTCGCTTGAAAACGATATAAAGATCACCGGAATCGGAGACACGGTGTGGAAATGGCAAGCAATTCAAATACGACAACGGTCTGCGATAAACAACAAGTAGCCATCTAAATGCAACAAGATGAACATGCTACAACACCCAAACATGGCATCAAAATCATGGCAGGGATCCATTCATGATGCTTAACAAAAGATGAACACTGAGCTACGGCCAATTCATCCATTAACAGGTTCAAACAAGCATGGCAAAATGCAATTGATAAACAGATTGCAGACTTAGTGAAATTAACACTTGTCTGGAATTTCAGATCAGGTGGCACACTTTGGAGCATGAAAACTATATGCTACAGGTATTGAACATGGCAAAGTAAAGTATGGCATGGAGCTACTCAAAGAGATTAACAAAAGTCCCTTTGTGACCTTGAGCCAAAAGGGATCAAAAAATACAATTGCAAGCATGTGAACATGGCAAAAACTTAAACAGATCACAGACTTAGTGAAAAACTGGAGCATGCAAAATCAGATATCAAGTAGGCATGTTTACGAGCTCGATGCACTCACTACAGAGCAAGGCATGCTAAGTCCCTGAAATCAGCATTAACGAATGCACCACTTTGCAAGCTTGTGCTAGTCACCACACACATCACAAAAATACATGGGTTGCACCTCTGGATAGATGGCAAAGCATATAACAAAACATATGTAGAGCTCAGGGGCATATCATGCACACAATAATCATGGCAAAAAAGACAAATATCTAATTGGAGCAGCAGATCTGGCAATTATCTCAAATAGCAGTCTTCCAACAGCATTTCGGGCATCAAGATGAACTCAAATGAAAATGATGCAAAGAGATGAAATGATGTACTCTCTGAGACGAACATTTTGATATGCTATACGCCCAAAACGGAGCTACGGATGTGGAGATACAACGTGATGAAAAACGCAAAATAGTTAGGGTTTCGGGAGGAAAGTCAACCGAGATATTTTCAGATCTGAGATTTGCACGCAATACGAGGTTCGTCCTCAAGCTCGCTGGAGAGGGAGTTGGCCGCCGGAGGAGGAGGGACGTCGAGGAGGCAGTGGCGGGCGCGGAAGCCGAGGGCGGCGAGCGGCGGATCCGGCGCGGCGACGGAGCTGCAGGCGCCGTGGCGGGGCAAGGACGGCCGGGTCGGGCGGCGGCTTGGCGACGGCGGCGCGGGCCACCGGAGCTGGTCCCTCACCGGGGCTGGAGGCGACGGGCGGCGGATCCGCTGCGGAGGCGGCGGCCCGGATCAGCGCGGGGAGAGGGCCGGCGCTGGGCCTGCGGGCCCGCGTCGGTGGGAGGCGGCGAAGAGGTCCCCCGGGGACACATGGCGGCGAGTGATAGGTCGGCGGCGGTGGCGGACAATGTCCGGCTGTCTGGATTTTTGTCCGGCGGCTGGAGGAGGAGGGGGACTAGGGTTTTACCCGTGATTTCAAAAGGGGGAGATATATATAGGCATAGAGGGAGCTAGGAGAGTCCAAATGAGGTGCGGTTTTCGGCCACGCGATCATGATCGAACGCTCTAGATGATGGAGAGGGTTTTGGGCCAAAATGGAGGGGGTGTTGGGCTGCAACACACACGAGGCCTTTTCGGTCCCTCGATTAACCGTTGGAGCATCAAACGAAGTCCAAATGGTACGAAACTTGACAGACGGTCTACCGGTAGTAAACCAAGGCCGTATGACAAGTCTCGGTCCAATCCGGAAATGTTTAATCCCCACACACGAAAGAAAGGAAGAAATGACCACCGGAGGAGAACGGAGCGCCAGAATGCAAAACGGACAACGGGGAAAAAGCTTGGATGCATGAGACGAACACGTATGCAAATTCAATGCACATGATGACATGATATGAGATTCATGAAAACGACAACAACACACGGAGACAAAAACCCGAACTCGAGAAAATAAAATAACTTAACGCCGGAAATGGCAAGAGTTGGATTACATATTAGGTAAATCATATCCGGGGTGTTACAGCTCGCGAGCGCTCACGAGCTTAACGAGCTTCAAACGAGCCGAGCCGGGCAGGGTTTTCTGCTTGTTGATCTTAACGAGCTTAATGAGCCGAGCCTTAACAAGCACGAGCTTAATGAGCCGAGCTTCTCGTTAGTCCACCCCTAGCATCTAGTACAATTACTCCACCAATCAACCACTATCCAGCATGCATCTATGGTATTAAGCATAAAACAGCGTAACCCCTTAAACAATATGACATGATGTAGACAAAGTAAACCTAATCAATATGAATAAACTCCGTCGTTCTATTCTTAATGGCAACAATACAAATATGTATCTTGTTCCTTTCTGTCACTGGAATATAGAACACCGCAAGATTGAACCCATCACAAAGCACCTCTCCCATTGCAAGATAAATTAATCTAGTTGGCCAAACCAACGGATAGATCGGAGAGAAATACAAAGCTATAAAAATCATGCATAATAAAGTTCAGAGAAGACTCAATTGATATTCATGAATATTCTGAGCATAAATCCACAATTCATCGGATCCCAACAAACACAACGCAAAAAAAGATTACATGAGATAGAACTCTAAGAACATTGAGGAGAGAACATTGTATTGAAGATCAAAGAGAAAGAAGAAGTCATCTAGGTACTAGCTATGGACCCATAGGTTTGTGGTGAACTACTCATGCATTGTCAGAAGGGCATGAAGGATGATGTAGAAGTGCTCCGTGATCAATTTCCCCTCCGGCAGAGTACGGAAAAGGCCTCCAGATGGGATCGCGGAAGAACAGAAGCTTGTGGCGGCAGAAAAATGTTTCGGGTGGCTCTTTGTTGGTTTTCCAATATTTGAGAATTTATAGAAGTGGAATTAGGTCAGACGGAGCCATGGGGAGGCTCACAAGGCATCAGGGCGCGCCTACCCCCCTAGACGAGCCCGGTTGCCTTGTCGTCTCCTTGTTTGCCTTCCGGTCTCCTCCCAAAGCTTCTGGGTTCTCTCTTGTCCAGAAAAAATTTGTCAAAAAGTTTGTTAGCGTTTGGACTCCATTTGGTACTGATTTCCCGAAAACCCAAAAAATAGGCAAAAAATAGCAATTGACACTAGGCACTGGATTAACAGGTTAGTCCCAGAAAATGATATAAAGTAGCATATAATTGCATATAAAACATCCAAAATTGATACTATAATAGCATGACAATAAACAATTATAGATACGTTGGAGAGGTATCAAGCATCCCCAAGCTTAGGCCCCGTTCGGATCTCGTCCAGGATCCGGCGTCCTGAGTATCCCGCGAGAAGCTAGTTGAACAGTTCAGCTCCAAGAATCCAGCTTCTGGAGCTCGACCGGAGGCAGTGCAATTTTTGGGAGCAGCTCTAGCCCAGCTTCTAAAAAAGGGAAGTAGGAGTTGCTTCAAATTAAACTTGATTGCCCTCCCGAAGTGTCACTCGAACCATTTTCATTATCGCTACTAGCCTGCCTCGACGAGATGAGCTCAGCGACAGACAGACACGGGTCTATGCTCTCGCAACCCTAGCTGCGGGGCCGCTAGTCCGCCGCCTCCGCCTGCCTGCCGACGGGCCGCTCCGCCGCCGCCCTTCGCATCTCGACCCCGTCCGACAAGTCTCCGCAGTCGCTGCCCGCAGTCAAATCCCCCATATGCATCCACGTCCGGCAGGTCTCTGTCCGCCGCCCCCGCAGTCGCTGCACGCAGTCCCTTCGTTCATCGCCGTCTGTAGTCGGACGACGTGCTTCGTCCAGCCTGCAACAACATCCACGCCCGAGCCTTCCCTTCCCAGTGCTCTTTCAGTCGGGCCCGCAACACATACGTGGCAGCCCTTTTCAGCCCAACTCTTGGCCGAACAGTCCAAGCCCATTTTCCTAGGCTGTGTACGTGAGGAGCTACTCAGGCAGCCGAACGCGAGGCTGATCCAGCAAGAAGCTGGAAGCCAACAAGAATTCGGGAAGCCAGTTAATTGAGAAGCCAGAGGAGATCTGAACGGGGCCTTAATTCCTGCTCGTCCTCGAGTAGGTAAATGATAAAAATAGAATTTTTGATGTGAAATGCTACCTAACATGTCTATATATATCATGTAATCTTTGTTTTATGGATGAATATTAAGATGTGAATGATTCAAAGCAGTAGTCTATAGTTTGACATAAATACATCAATAGTCAGGTATACTAACAAACAATCATGTCTTTCAAAATAAAAATGCTAAAGATGTTATCCCTGAAGGAAATATGCCCTAGAGGCAATAATAAAGTTGTTATTTATATTTCCTTATATCATAATAAATGTTTATTATTCATGCTATAATTGTATTAACCGGAAACTTAGTACATGTGTGAATACATAGACAAACAGAGTGTCCCTAGTATGCCTCTACTTGACTAGCTCGTTAATCAAAGATGGTTAAGTTTCCTAACCATAGTCATGTGTTGTCATTGGATGAACGGGATCACATCATTAGAGAATGATGTGATGGACAAGACCCATCCGTTAGCTTAGCATTATGATCGCTTAGTTTTATTGCTATTGCTTTCTTCATGACTTATACATATTCCTCTGACTATGATATTATGCAACTCCCGAATACCGGAGGAACACCTTGTGTGCTATCAAAGGTCACAACGTAACTGAGTGATTATAAAGATGCTCTACAGGTGTCTCCGAAGGTGTTTGTTGGGTTGGCATAGATCGAGATTAGGATTTTCCACTCAGTGTATCAGCGAGGTATCTCTAGGCCCTCTTAGTAATGCACATCACTATAAGCCTTGCAAGCAATGTGACTAATGAGTTAGTTGTGGGATGATGCATTACGGAACGAGTAAACAGACTTGCCGGCAACGAGATTGAACTAGGTATGATGATACCGACGATCGAAACTCGGGCAAGTAACATACCAATGACAAAGGGAATGACGTATGTTGTTATGCGGTTTGACCGATAAAGATCTTCGTAGAATATGTAGGAACCAATATGAGCATCCAGGTTCCGCTATTGGTTATTGACCGGAGATGTTTCTCGGTCATGTCTACATAGTCCTCGAACCCGTAGGGTCCGCACGCTTAACGTTCGATGGCGATTTCTATTATGAGTTATGTGTTTTGGTGACCAAAGTTTGTTCGGAGTCCCGGATGAGATCATGGACATGACGAGGAGTCTCGAAATGGTCAAGAGGTAAAGATTCATATATTGGAAGGTTATATACGGACACCGGAATGGTTCTGAAGAGGTTCGGGGATTTTTCGGAGTACCGGGAGGTTACCGGAACCCCCCGGGAAAGTTAATGAGCCTAATGGACCATAGTGGAGAGGAGGAGGCAGCCACAGGAGGTGGCGCCCCCCAAGCCCAATCCGAATTGGACAAGGGGTGGGGGGCGCGGCCCCCCTTTCCTTCTCCCTCTCCCTCTTTCCCCTTTCCCCCTCTCCGTTGGAAGGAAGGGGGGCGAATCCTATTAGGAGTGGAGTCATAGTAAGACTCCCCCCTTGGCACGCCCCTCCTAGGTCAGTCACCTCCTCCCCCTCTCCTTTATATACGTGGCGGGGGCACCCCAAAGGCACAACAGTTGTTCTCCTAGTCGTGTGCGGTGCCCCCTCCACAGTTTACTCCTCCGGTCATAGCGTCGTAGTGCTTAGGCGAAGCCCTGCGCGGATCACATCACCATCACCGTCAACATGTTGTCGTGCTGTCGGAACTCTCCCTCGACCCTCTACTGGATCAAGAGTTCAAGGGACGTCATCGAGCTGAACATGTGCTGAACACGGAGGTGCCGTACATTCGGTACTTGGATCGGTTGGATCATGAAGACGTTCGACTACATCAACCGCGTTAACCTAATGCTTCCGCTTTCAGTCTACCAGGAATTTTTTTGAAATTGCATGCTACGTTCCCCAATAGTGGTATCAGAGCCAGGTCTATGCGTAGATGATATGCACTAGTAGAACACAAAGAGTTGTGGGCGATAATAGTCATACTGATTATCACCAACGTCTTACTTTGATTCGGCGGTATTGTTGGATGAACCGGCTTGGACCAACATTACATGACCACGTTCATGAGACCGGTTCTACCGACATGCTTTGCACACAGGTGGCTGGCGGGTGTCTGTTTCTCCAACTTTAGTTGAATCGAGTTTGACTATGGCCGGTCCTTGTTGAAGGTTAAAACAACACACTTGATGAAAAATCGTTGTGGTTTTGATGCGTAGGTAAGAACTATTCTTGCTAGAAGCCCGTAGCAGCCACGTAAAACTTGCAACAACAAAGTAGAGGACGTCTAACTTGTTTTTGCAGGGCATGTTGTGATGTGATATGGTCAAGACGTGATGAGATATAAATTGTTTTATGAGATGATCATGTTTTGTAAAAGTTATCGGCAACTGGCAGGAGCCTTATTGTTGTCGCTTTATTGTATGAAATGCAATCGCCATGTAATTGCTTTACTTTATCACTAAGCGGTAGCGATAGTCGTAGATGTTGGGGAATGTAGTAATTTCAAAAAAATTCCTACGCACAACAAGATCATGGTGATGCATAGCAACGAGAGGGGAGATTGTTGTCTACGTACCCTTGTAGACCGTAAGCGGAAGCGTTATGATAACGCGGTTGATGTAGTCGTACGTCTTCACGATCGACCGATCCTAGTACCGAAAGTACGGCACCTCCGCGATCTGCACACGTTCGGCTCGGTGACGTCCCACGAACTCACGATCCAGCAGAGTGTCGAGGGAGAGCTTCGTCAGCACGACAACATGATGACGGTGATGATGATGCTACCGGACAGGGCTTCGCCTAAGCACCGCTACGATATGACGGAGGTGGGTTATGGTGGAGGGGGGCACCGCACACGGCTAAAAGATCAATGATCAACTTGTGTGTCCATGGGGTGCCCCCTCCCCCATATATAAAGGAGTGGAGGAGGGGAGGGGCCGAGCCTCTCTATGGCGCGCCCTAGGGGAGTCCTACTCCCACCGAGAGTAGGATTCCCCCCTTCCCTAGTTGGAGTGGAAGAGGAAGGGAAGGAGGAGTAGGAGAGAAGGAAAGCCCCCCCCCCCAAATCTATTCCAATTCGGCCTCCTGCCCAAGGGGGGAGCACCAGCCCCTTATGGGCTGGTGCACTTCCTTCTTATGGCCCATAAGGCCCATAACTTCTCCCGGGGGGTTCCGCTAACCTCCGGGTACTCCGGAAAAATGCCCGAACCACTCGGAACCATTTCGATGTCCAAACATAGGCTTCCAATATATCGATCTTTATGTCTCGACCATTTAGACTCATTGTCATGCCCGTGATCACATCCGGGACTCCGAACAACCTTCGGTTCATCAAAACACATAAACTCATAATACCGATCGTCACCGAACATTAAGCGTGCGGACCCTACGGGTTCGAGAACTATGTAGACATGATCGAGACTCACTTTTGGTCAATAACCAATAGCGGAACCTGGATGCTCATATTGGTTCCTACATATTCTACGAAGATCTTTATCGGTCAAACCGCATAACAACACACGTTGTTCCCTTTGTCATCGGTATGTTACTTGCCCGAGATTCGATCGTCGGTATCTCAATACCTAGTTCAATCTCGTTACCGGCAAGTCTCTTTACTTGTTTCACAATGCATCATCCCGCAACTAACTCATTAGTCACAATGCTTGCAAGGCTTGTAGTGATGTGCATTACCGAGAGGGCCCAGAGATACCTCTCCGATACTCGGAGTGACAAATCCTAATCTCGATCTATGCCAACTCAACAAACACCAATAGAGACAGCTATAGAGCACCTTTATAATCACCCAGTTACGTTGTGATGTTTGGTAGCACACAAAGTGTTCATCCGGTATTTGGGAGTTGCATGATCTCAGTCACAGGAACATGTATAAGTTATGGAGAAAGCAATAGCAACAAACTAAACGATCATCGTGCTAAGCTAACGGATGGGTCAAGTCAATCACATCATTCTCAAATGATGTGATCCCGTTAATCAAATGATAACTCATGTATATGGTTAGGAAACATAACCATCATTGATTCAACGAGCTAGTCAAGTAGAGGCAAACTAGTGACACTCTGTTTGTCTATGTATTCACACATGTACTAAGTTTCCGGTTAATACAATTCTAGCATGAATAATAAACATTTATCATGATATAAGGAAATAAATAATAACTTTATTATTGCCTCTAGGGCATATTTCCTTCAGTCTCCCACTTGCACTAGAGTCAATAATCTAGTTCACATTGTCATGTGAGTTAACACCAATAGTTCAAATCTTTATGTGATTAGTTCACATCTCCATGTGACTAATACCCAAAGGGTTTACTAGAGTCAATAATCTAGTTCACATCGCTATGTGATTAACACCCAAAGAGTGATCATGTTTTGCTTGTGAGAGAAGTTTAGTCTACGGGTCTGCAACATTCAGACCCATATGTATTTTGCAAATTTCTATGTCTACAATACTCTGCATGGAGCTACTCTAGCTAATTGCTCCCACTTTTAATATGTATTTGTTGGGGAATGCAATAATTTCAAAAAAAATGCTACGCACACGCAAGATCATGGTGATGCATAGCAACGAGAGGGCAGAGTGTCGTCCACGTACCCTCGTAGACCGTAAGCGGAAGCGTTATGACAACGCGGTTGATGTAGTCGTACGCCTTCATGATTGACCGATCCTAGTACCGAACGTACGACACCTCCGCGATCTGCACACGTTCAACTCGGTGACATCCCACGAACTCACGATCCAATAGAGCTTCGAGGGAGAGTTCCGTCAGCATGACGGCGTGATGACGGTGTTGATGAAGCTACCGATGCAGGGCTTTGCCTAAGCACCACTACCATATGACCAAGGTGGATTATGGTGGAGGGGGGCACCGCACATGGCTAAAATATTAATGATCAACTTGTGTGTCATGGGGTGTCCCCCTGCCCCCGTATATAAAGGAGCAAGGGAGGAGGCCGGCGGCCCTAGGAGGGCGCGTCAAGAGGAGGAGTCCTCTTCCTAGTGGGAGTAGGACTCCCCTTTCCTAGTCCCACTAGGAGGGGGAAGGAAGGAGTGGGAGAGGGGAAAGGCAAGGGGGGCGCCACCTGTCGGTGTCAAAACCGGCGGATCTCGGGTAGGGTGTCCCGAACTGTGTGTCTAAGGTCGATGGTAACAGGAGACAGGGGACACAATGTTTACCCAGGTTCGGCCCCTCTCTAGGGAGGTAATACCCTACTTCCTGTTTAATTGATCTTGATGAATATGAGTATTACAAGAGTTGATCTACCACGAGATCGTAATGGCTAAACCCTAGAAGTTTATGTTGGGGAACTTAGCAATAATTCAAAATTTTCCTACGTGTCACCAAGATCAATCTATGGAGTCATCTAGCAACGAGGGAGGAGTGGATCTACATACCCTTGGAGATCGCGCGCGGAAGCGTTCAAGAGAACGGGGTTGATGGAGTCGTACTCGTCGTGATCCAAATCACCGATGATCCTAGCGCCGAACGGACGGCACCTCCGCGTTCAACACACGTATGGAGCAGCGACGTCTCCTCCTTCTTGATCCAGCAAGGGGGAAGGAGAGGTTGATGGAGATCCAACAGCACGACGGCGTGGTGGTGGAAGTAGCGGGATTCCAACAGGGCTTCACCAAGCGCTGCGGGAGGAGGGAGATGTGTCATGGGAGGGAGAGGGAGGCGCCAGGGCTTAGGTTTTTTTTTGGTTGCCCTCCCTTCCCCCCACTATATATAGGGCCAAGGGAGAGGGGGAGGCGCATCCTTGGCCCTTCCTCCAAGGAAGGGTGCGGCCAGGGAAGGAGTCCCTCCTTCCCAAGGCACCTCGGAGGTGCCTTCCCCCTTTAGGACTCTTCCTTTCCCTCTTCTCTTGGCGCATGGGCCTCTTGGGGCTGGTGCCCTTGGACCATATAGGCCAAGGCGCACCCCCTACAGCCCATGTGGCCCCCCGGGGCAGGTGGCCCCACCCGGTGGACCCCCGGGACCCTTCCGATGGTCCCGGTACAATACCAGTGACCCCGAAACTTGTCCCGATAGCCGAAATAGCACTTCCTATATATAATTCTTTACCTCCGGACCATTCCGGAACTCCTCGTGACGTCCGGGATCTCATCCGGGACTCCTAACAACTTTCGGGTTACCGCATACTAATATCTCTATAACCCTAGAGTCACCGAACCTTAAGTGTGTAGACCCTACGGGTTCGGGAGACATGCAGACATGACCGAGATGACTCTCCGGTCAATAACCAACAGCGGGATCTGGATACCCATGTTGGCTCCCACATGTTCCACGATGATCTCATCAGATGAACCACGATGTCAAGGACTTAATCAATCCCGTATATAATTCCCTTTGTCTATCGGTACGACACTTGCCCGAGATTCGATCGTCGGTATCCCGATACCTTGTTCAATCTCATTACCGGCAAGTCTCTTTACTCGTTCCGTAACACATCATCCCGTGATCAACTCCTTGATCACATTGTGCACATTATGATGATGTCCTACCGAGTGGGCCCAGAGATACCTCTCCGTTTACACGGAGTGACAAATCCCAGTCTCGATTCGTGCCAACCCAACAGACACTTTCGGAGATACCTATAGTGTACCTTTATAGCCACCCAGTTACGTTGTGACGTTTGGCACACCCAAAGCACTCCTACGGTATCCGGGAGTTGCACAATCTCATGGTCTAAGGAAATGATACTTGACATTAGAAAAGCTTTAGCATACGAACTACATGATCTTGTGCTAGGCTTAGGATTGGGTCTTGTCCATCACATCATTCTCCTAATGATGTGATCCCGTTATCAACGACATCCAATGTCCATGGTCAGGAAACCGTAACCATCTATTGATCAACGAGCTAGTCAACTAGAGGCTTACTAGGGACATGGTGTTGTCTATGTATCCACACATGTATCTGAGTTTCCTATCAATACAATTCTAGCATGGATAATAAACGATTATCATGAATAAGGAAATATAATAATAACTAATTTATTATTGCCTCTAGGGCATATTTCCAACAGTCTCCCACTTGCACTAGAGTCAATAATCTAGTTCACATCATCATGTGATTAACACTCACAGGTCACATCGCCATGTGACCAACATCCAAAGAGTTTACTAGTGTCACTAAACTAGTTCACATCATCATGTGATTAAGACTCAATGAGTTCTAGATTTTGATCATGTTATGCTTGTGAGAGAGGTTATAGTCAACGGGTCTGAACCTTTCAGATCTGTGTGTGCTTTACAAATCTCTATGTCATCTCCTAGATGCAGCTACCACGCTCTATTTGGAGCTATTCCAAATAACTGTTCTACTATACGAATCCAGTTTACTACTCAGAATAATTTGGATTAGTGTCAAAGTTTGCATCGGCGTAACCCTTTACGACGAACTCTTTTACCACCTCCATAATCGAGAAAGATTCCTTAGTCCACTAGTTACTAAGGATAACTTTGACCGCTGTCCTGTGATCCATTCTTGGATCACTCTTGTACCCCTTGACTGACTCATGGCAAGGCACACTTCAGGTGCGGCACACAGCATAGCATACTGTAGAGAGCCTATGACAAAAGCATAGGGGACGACCTTCGTCCTTCCTCTTTCTTCTGTCGTGGTCGAGCTTTAAGTCTTAACTTCATACCTTACAACTCAGGCAAGAACTCCTTCTTTGACTGATCCATCTTGACCACCTTCAAGATCATGTCAAGGTATGTGCTCATTTGAAAGTACCATTAAGCATTTTGATCTATCCTTATAGATCTTGATGCTCAATGTTCAAGTAGCTTAATCCAGGCTTTCATTGAAAAACACTTTCCAAATAATCCTATATGCTTTCTAGAAATTCTACGTCATTTCTGATCAACAATAAGTCAACAACATATACTCATCAGAAATTCTATAGTGCTCCCACTCACTTCTTTGGAAATACAAGTTTCTCATAAACTTTGTATAAACCCAAAATCTTTGATCATCTCATCAAAGCGTACATTCCAACTCCGAGATGCTTACTCCAGTCCTTAGAAGGATTGCTGGAGCTTTGCATACTTATTAGCATCTTTCAGGATTGACAAAACCTTCCGGTTGTATCACATACAACCTTTCCTCAAGAAAATCGTCGAGGAAACAATGTTTTGAAATCCTATCTGCAAGATTTCATAAATAATGCAGTAATCGCTAATATAATTCCAACAGACTCTTAGCATCGCTACGAGTGAGAAAGTCTCATCGTAGTCAACTCCTTGAACTTGTCGGAAAACATCTTAACGACAAGTCGAGCTTTCTTAATGGTGATACCTACCATCATTGTCCGTCTTCCTTTTAAAATCCATCTGCACTCAACAGCCTTACGACCATCGAGCTGTTCTGCCAAAGTCTACACTTTGTTTCCATACATGGATCCTCTCTCGGATTTTATGACCTCGAGCCATTTATCGGAATCCGGGCCCACCATCGCTTCTCCATAGCTCGTAGGTTCATTGTTGTCTAGCAACATGACTTCCAAGACAGGATTACGTACCACTCTGAAGTAGTACGCATCCTTGTCATCCCATGAGGTTTGGTAGTGACTTGATCTGAAGTTTCATGATCACTATCATAAGCTTCCACTTCAATTGGTGTAGGTGCCACAGGAACAACTTCCTGTGCCCTGCCACACACTAGTTGAAGAGACGGTTCAATAACCTCATCAAGTCTCCACCATCCTCCCACTCAATTCTTTCGAGAGAAACTTTTCCTCGAGAAAGGACCCGATTCTAGAAACAATCCCTTATTGCTTTCGGATCTGAGACAGGAGGTATACCCAACTGTTTTTGGGTGTCCTATGAAGATGCATTTATCCGCTTTGGGTTCGAGCTTATCAGCCTGAAACTTTTTCACATAAGCGTCGCAGCCCCAAACCTTTAAGAAATGACAGCTTAGGTTTCTCTAAACCATAGTTCATATGGTGTCATCTCATCGGAATTACGTGGTGCCCTATTAAAGTGAATGTGGTTGTCTCTAATGCCTAACCCATAAACTATCGTGGTAATTTGATAAGAGACATCATGGTATGCATCATATCCAATAGGGTGCAGTTATGATGTTCGGACACACCATCACACTATGGTGTTCCAGGCTGTATTAGTTGTGAAACAATTTCCACAATGTCTTAATTCTGTGCCAAACTCGTAATTTAGATATTCATCTCTATGATCACATCATAGATCTTTTATCCTCTTGTCACGACGATCTTTCAACTTCACCCTGAAATTACTTGAACCTTTCAATAATTCAGACTCGTGATTTATCAAGTAAATGTACTCAACATCTACTCAAATCATCTGTGAAGTAAGAACATAACGATATCCACTACACGCCTCAGCACTCATTGGACTGCACACATCAAAATGTATTTCTTCCAACAAGTTGCTTTCTAGTTCCATTTTACTGAAAACGAGGCTTTCAGTCATCTTGCCCATGTGGTATGATTTGCATGTCTCAAGTGATTCAAAATCAAGTGAGTCCAAACGGTCCATTTGCATGGAGTTTCTTCATGCATATACACCAATAGACATGGTTCGCATGTCTCAAACTTTTCAAAAACGAGTGAGTCCAAAGATCCATCAACATGGAGCTTCTTCATGCGTTTTATACTGATATGACTTAAGTGGCAGTGCCACAAGTAGGTGGTACTATCATTACTATCTTATATCTTTTGGCATGAACATGTGTATCACTACGATCGAGATTCAATAAACCATTCATTTTAGGTGTAAGACCATTGAAGGTATTATTCAAATAAACAGAGTAACCATTATTCTCCTTAAATGAATAACCGTATTGCGATAGACATAATCCAATCATATCTATGCTCAACGCAAACACCAATCTCGATGGTAGAGGGAGCGTGCGATGCTTGATCATATCAACATTGGAAGCATTTCCAACACATATCGTCAGCTCACCTTTAGCTAGTCTCCGTTTATTCCGTAGCCTTTATTTCGAGTTACTAACACTTAGCAACCGAACCGGTATCTAATACCCTGGTGCTACTAGGAGTACTAGTAAAGTACACATCAACACAATGTATATCCAATATACTTCTATCGACCTTGCCAGCCTTCTCATCTACCAAGTATCTAGGGTAATTCTGCTCCAGTGGCTGTTCCCTTTATTACAGAAGCACTTAGTCTCGGGTTTGGGTTCAACCTTGGGTTTCTTCACTAGAGCAGCAGCTGATTTGCCGTTTCATGAAGCATCCCTTTTTGCCCTTGCCCTTCTTGAAACCAGTGGTTTCACCAACCATCAACAATTGATGCTCCTTCTTGATTTCTACTTTTGTGGTGTCAAACATCGCGAATATCTCAAGGATCATCATATATGTACCTGATATATTATAGTTCATCACGAAGCTCAAGCAGCTTGGTGGTAATGACTTCGGAGAACCATCACTATTTCATCTGGAAGATCAACTCCCACTCGATTCAAGCGATTGTTGTACTCAGACAATCTGAGCACAAGCTCAACAATTGAGCTTTTCTCCCTTAGTTTGCAGGCTAAGAAAATCGTCAGAGGTCTTATACCTCTTGACGTGGGCACGAGCCTGAAATCCCAATTTCAGCCCTCGAAACATCTCATATGTTTCGCGACGTTTCAAAATGTCTTCGGTGCCTCAACTCTAAACCGTTTAACTGAACTATCACGTAGTTATCAAAATGTGTATGTTAGATGTTCGCAACATCCACAGACGACGTTCGAGGTTCAGCATACTGAGCGGTGCATTGACATAAGCCTTCTATGAAGCAAATGAGGACAATCCTCAGTTTACGGACCTAGTCCGCATAATTGCTACTATCAACTTTCAACTAAATTTTTCTCTAGGAACATATCTAAACAGTAGAACTGAAGCGCGAGCTACGACATAATTTGTGAAGACCTTTTGACTATGTTCAGGATAATTAAGTTCATCTTATGAACTCCCACTCAGATAGACATCCCTCTAGTCATCTAAGTGATTACATGATCCGAGTCAACTAGGCCGTGTCCGATCATCACGTGAGACGGACTAGTCAACATCGGTGAACATCTTCATGCTGATCGTATCTACCATACGACTCATGCTCGACCTTTCGGTCTTCTATGTTCCGAGGCCATGTCTGTACACATGCTAGGCTCGTCAAGTCAACCTAAGTGTTTCGCGTGTGTAAATCTGTCTTACACCCGTTGTATGTGAACGTTAGAATCTATCACACCCGATCATCACGTGGTGCTTCGAAACAACGAACTGTCGCAACGGTGCACAGTTAGGGGGAACACTTTCTTGAAATTTTAATGAGGGATCATCTTATTTACTACCGTCGTTCTAAGCAAATAAGATGCATAAACATGATAAACATCACATGCAATCAAATAGTGACATGATATGGCCATCATCACTTTGCTCCTCTTGATCTCCATCTTCGGGGCTCCATGATCATCATCGTCACCGGCATGACACCATGATCTCCATCATCATGATCTCCATCATCGTGTCTTCATGAAGTTGTCTCGCCAACTATTACTTCTACTACTACAGCTAACAGTTAGCAATAAAGTAAAGTAATTACATGGCGTTGTTCAATGACACGCAGGTCATATAATAAATAAAGACAACTCCTATGGCTCCTGCCGGTTGTCATACTCATCGACATGCAAGTCGTGATTCCTATTACAAGAACATGATCATCTCATACATCACATATATCATTCATCACATCCTTTGGCCATATCACATCACATAGCATACCCTGCAAAAACAAGTTAGACGTCCTCTAATTGTTGTTTGCATGTTTTACGTGGCTGCTATGGGTTTCTAGCAAGAACGTTTCTTACCTACGCAAAAACCACAACGTGATATGCCAATTTCTATTTACCCTTCATAAGGACCCTTTTCATCGAATCCGATCCGACTAAAGTGGGAGAGACAGACACCCGCTAGCCACCTTATGCAACTAGTGCATCTCAGTCGGTGGAACCAGTCTCACGTAAGAGTACGTGTAAGGTCGGTCCGGGCCGCTTCATCCCACGATGCCGCCGAATCAAGATAAGACTAGAAACGGCAAGCATATTGAACAAAATCAACGCCCACAACTACTTTGTGTTCTACTCGTGCATAGAAACTACGCATAGACCTAGCTCATGATGCCACTGTTGGGGAACGTAGCAATAATTCAAAATTTTCCTACGTGTCACCAAGATCAATCTATGGAGTCATCTAGCAACGAGGGAGGAGTGGATCTACATACCCTTGTAGATCGTGCGCGGAAGCGTTCAAGAGAACGGGGTTGATGGAGTCGTACTCGTCGTGATCCAAATCACCGATGATCCTAGCGCCGAACGGACGGCACCTCCACGTTCAACACACGTATGGAGCAGCGACGTCTCCTCCTTCTTGATCCAGCAAGGGGGAAGGAGAGGTTGATGGAGATCCAACAGCATGACGGCGTGGTGGTGGAAGTAGCGGGATTCCAACAGGGCTTCACCAAGCGCTGCGAGAGGAGGGAGATGTGTCATGGGAGGGAGAGGGAGGCGCCAGGACTTAGGTTTTTTTTGGTTGCCCTCCCTTCCCCCCACTATATATAGGGCCAAGGGAGAGGGGGAGGCGCAGCCTTGGCCCTTCCTCCAAGGAAGGGTGCGGCCAGGGAAGGAGTCCCTCCTCCCCAAGGCACCTCGGAGGTGCCTTCCCCCTTTAGGACTCTTCCTTTCCCTCTTCTCTTGGCACATGGGCCTCTTGGGGCTGGTGCCCTTGGCCCATATAGGCCAAGGCGCACCCCCTACAGCCCATGTGGCCCCCCGGGGCAGGTGGCCCCACCCGGTGGACCCCCGGGACCCTTCCGATGGTCCCGGTACAATACCGGTGACCCCGAAACTTGTCCCGATAGCCGAAATAGCACTTCCTATATATAATTCTTTACCTCCGGACCATTCCGGAACTCCTCGTGATGTCCGGGATCTCATCCGGGACTCCGAACAACTTTCGGGTTACCGCATACTAATATCTCTATAACCCTAGCGTCACCGAACCTTAAGTGTGTAGACCCTACGGGTTCGGGAGACATGCAGACATGACCGAGATGACTCTCCGGTCAATAACCAACAGCGGGATCTGGATACCCATGTTGGCTCCCACATGTTCCACGATGATCTCATCGGATGAACCACCATGTCAAGGACTTAATCAATCCCGTATACAATTCCCTTTGTCTATCGGTACGACACTTGCCCGAGATTCGATCGTCGGTATCCCGATACCTTGTTCAATCTCATTACCGGCAAGTCTCTTTACTCGTTCCATAACACATCATCCCGTGATCAACTCCTTGATCACATTGTGCACATTATGATGATGTCCTACCGAGTGGGCCCAGAGATACCTCTCCGTTTACACGGAGTGACAAATCCCAGTCTCGATTCGTGCCAACCCAACAGACACTTTCGGAGATACCTGTAGTGTACCTTTATAGCCACCCAGTTACGTTGTGACGTTTGGCACACCCAAAGCACTCCTACGGTATCCGGGAGTTGCACAATCTCATGGTCTAAGCAAATGATACTTGACATTAGAAAAGCTTTAGCATACGAACTACATGATCTTGTGCTAGGCTTAGGATTGGGTCTTGTCCATCACATCATTCTCCTAATGATGTGATCCCGTTATCAACGACATCCAATGTCCATGGTCAGGAAACCGTAACCATCTATTGATCAACGAGCTAGTCAACTAGAGGCTTACTAGGGACATGGTGTTGTCTATGTATCCACACATGTATCTGAGTTTCCTATCAATACAATTCTAGCATGGATAATAAACGATTATCATGAACAAGGAAATATAATAATAACTAATTTATTATTGCCTCTAGGGCATATTTCCAACAGTTTAGCCTGTCTGACTATGATTATTAGGAGGAGTCTACGGACCTAGCCCTCCGGTTTATATAGACACGGGAGGGATCTAGGGTTACATAAGGTCGGTTACAGAGAAAGGAATCTTAATATTTGATCGCCAAGCTTGCCTTCCACGCCAATGAGAGTCCCATTTGGACACGGGTAGAGTCTCCGGTCTTCGTATCTTCACGGCCCATCAGTCCGGCCCATGTCCAATAGGTCAGACGCCCAAGGACCCCTTAATCCCGGACTCCCTCAGTAGCCCCCGAACCAGACTTCAATGACGAGGTGTCCGGCGTGCAGATAGTCTTCGGCATTGCAAGGCGGGTTCCTCCTCCGATGACTTCAAAGCGATGTATTCGGCTTTTCATTTAATGTCGTACCCCTCGGCTTCCGCGCCTTCCCGACTTTAGCTTCCACGTGTCGAGTGAATACAAGAGGTTGGGGTATTTTTACATATACCACCATGACCGTACCAGAAAGGTGCCTATTTAAAGAGAATAGATCTCAGATCCATTCCAAATCTCATGGAAAAATCCTCAGAGCTTGCGGAGCAAAACCACCCCAACATGGCTAGCGCTCCCAGCTCTTCCCCTCGTCCCCACAACTCTGAAAAGGGTGATTGGGAGAGATGTTCTGTATCTCATAGTCATCTGGTGAAGCTGCAAAAATAGGGCTTTCTTCCTCCCATGGATTTAGCCCCCGTACGAGCAGGGATGACGTCCTTCAATGGCGGGGCTCAAGCGGAGAACTTCCCCAATTCGTCCATGGGGGAACGAGTATGCTTCATCCCCTTCTTTTGTTAAGAGGTGTCAGATTTCCAATCCATCCCTTCCTCCGAGGACTGCTGGAGTATTACGGCCTCCAACTGCACAGTCTCACTCCCGCCTCCATCCTGCATATTGCGGGTTATGTCGCTCTATGCGAGCTATTCCTGGGCTGCGAGGCCCATTTCGATTTATGGAGAAGACTGTTCTGCCTTGTCCCTCGTAATCAAGGAGGATCAATATTCGAAGTGGGGGAGCCGGAGTGTGGCGTATCGCCGGAACCAGATACCTGTCCGGCACGCCGAAGAAGGCTTCCGAAGAGTGGCCTTCCGAATGGTTTTATATTGACGACATCGCTCTTCCTGACCAAGTCCGAATGGGCCTCCCCGAATTTTCAAGTGCTCCTTTGAAGAAACGCCATAGCTGGCATCCTCGGAGCCTCGAGGAAGAGGATAGCGCAGAGGTCAGTCAACTGCTGGGCAATATTAAGATGCTCGCCCAGTCCGGATTGTCAATAGTCTAGGTAATGGTGATCTCCATAGTGCGGGGGGGGGGGGTCCAACCACTCCAATACAGAGGGCTTCCCATGTGGCACTATAATGGGGAAGACGACGCCTCACGCTACGGTCGGAAGGGCCCAAAGACCCCCGCCGCTCTGGCCAAAATATTGGTCGAACTGTATAAAGGGGAGAAGGAGGAGTTCTCCCGTCTCCAATGTCGAGACGGATTTTCCATGTATAATCCTCCTAGCTGGGTAAGCTTCTAACCCCACCATTTTACTCCTCTCCCTGAATTATTTTTGACGGACAGTATCCAATTCACTCATAACAGGAATGGCGAAAAGCTGTCGAGTGGATCCATAACCCCGCCCCTCAGCCGGAGGGTCACAACCGGGATCTTGACCCCGGAAATGAAGAAGATCCGGACATATTTGTGGAACTTGAGGATGGAATATTCTATCAAACGAGCTATGATGGTACGGAAGTACCCATCATCGCCGATTATCCCAGCCTCCTTCCTGCTTCGCATGTAAGTGATTTAAAAGGCACTTTCTTTGAAAGTGTTTCCTTGCTATGCCTCACCCACCACACTATTTCGTGTTCCAAAGGGGAGACACTCGACATGCAACATGCGCCAGAAGCGTCTCCGAGGAGAGCAGTGCCCGCGCCAAGCACATCTTCAAAGAGGAAGGAAAATGGTAATACGGCAGAACCCTCGTCAAAGAGGTAGGGCTTTCCTTTGAGGAATACATCCTTTGATCGCCACATCAAATCGTGACGCCACTCGCCGTATTCTATCAGGAGAAGTATCCACCGGATTGCATCCGGGGATCCGGCCGGGCGCGCATCCACTAGTCAGGTTTCGGACCCTGCCTTGAGAACGGGGGCTGACACGGGAGCGGCACCGAACTGTCCTGCCACAGAGGGTTCGAACGACATGTCCGTCACGAATTCTGAGGTGGAGAGCACCATGAATCATCGTCGTTGGAGGGCCGCGCTTCACGACCCCAGCTTTTCGAAGGAGGCATTTGACGCCTTCAGCTCGGCCGATGCGTACATCCGAGCTGCTCGGGATGGTCACGGACCAGCATCTGAAAGATATGCGGGTATGTGTTGACTTAATAATCATACACCAGTAGCCCCCGAGACTTAAAGCAGTTGATGCAACTAATTTAAGGATCGTTGTATAACCAGGTGCTTACGGAGAAGAACAGCCTGCTATCTCAGGAGCTAGAAAAGTGTCGGACCCAGCTTACTGCTGCCAATGCCGAATTGGAGAAATCCAAGAAGGCCTCTCCTGGTAATGTTTCCCTCCATCGAGTAAATATGATGGTATACCAATAATGCTCACACGGTTGCTCACCTCTTAACAGGATCATTAGATCAACTGCAATAGCAACTGAAATCCGCTCAAAGCGGAGAACGAGAAGCCAAAAAACTGCTAGCCACGGGCGAGCATGTGCTAACAAAAGTCATGATGGAGAAAAACAAGCTCCAGGATTCGAATACCCAACAAGGCGAGGAACTGAAAGATGTACGGGCCCAGCTGGCGGACTCTGTAAAGGAGAATAAAAGGCCGCGAGGCGGCATATTCAGTATGTGGTCGAACTTACTTTTGCATAATTCGGAGATAGAAGGTACTGATAGAGTTATGTCTATAGGTATGCTGACCGGTCGTCCCGAGGAGGAGATGTACGGATCTTTGAGCGATCTGCTACAAGAGTTGTCGCAGGTGCACGAGCAAGCTCGGCAGGCGATGCGAAGTGTTGCCAAGGCCCTATGGCCATACGCCTCCCCTCCGGGAAAGATGGAGGAGCTTATACAGCTATTCAAGGGAACGCGACGACGCTTTCAACTATGGAAGATATCAACCTGTCGGGAAGGTGCGCGGAAGCCTGGGCCATGGTGTTTACACAGTATACCAAGCTTGATCCGAATCATATGGCTCGGGTTGAACTTCTAGGGTCAGATGGAAAAGAAGTTCCCTTTAATTTAGTATATAACCAAGTAGAAGTAGCCGCCAAGTATTCCCAGCAGGATTGTAAGTTAGACCGCCTGCTGGACAACATAGAGGAGGGATTTTTTGAGTCCTAGTAGCTATGTACTTTCCTTGACATATGTGACTCTAGCTGAATTGTAAAAACAATTGTCATGGCATACCTTTTCGCTTCGACCTATGGACCCGAAGGTGCAAAGTGTTTCCGAATACCTGAGCGGTAAAATAGACCGGGGTATGCGTGGAAACCAGGCGTAGGGGTCATAGTTGCTTGAACAGACAATGTGTATCTAAATAGTTGTGTTATATTACATCATGATTGTAAGAAACATCTTCCAGAGAGAATAGTTCCATTAGGGGTTCCTTTCCCTGGGTGTGCATGTGTTAAAATGCATATCCGAACTGTGAGTGGTAACATCACAGTATAGGTAATCATCTGGGGGTTCATAATGGAAGGAATATAAAGCATCTTTAGTCCGCCGACCGAATATTCTCTTAAGAACGCTAGCTTTTGGCTTCACCCAGTCTGAGGTACACATCTGGATGACCCGGAGTAACAATCGCAAAGGTGCTCCTTTTATTCCCTAGCCAAACTAATGGGAACGTAGGGCATATGCACAGGAGCCAGACAACCCGGCTTGGCCAAAACTTAAGTCATATCGATGCATATAATGGCAAAGAAAAGGTACATATTGGAAAAATGCATATATGATGAGCTTGATGCTCGGAAAATAAAAATAAGCTTCTGTCCAGGAAGCCCCGAGGTATAGTGGATGCACATGCTCAAGGATGTGTACATCACAGGTGCACGGTTTAGCCGTGCGGAAGATTTTAAGTTTTTAGAAAAAGGAAAAACGAAAAGAGAGGAAAAAACAAGGGAAATAACAAGGAGAAGGAGACAAACAAATAGTTTGGCGCTAGGCATAGAATCTTTGGATTCTGGCCGCGTTCCAGGGGTTCGGCTCTAGGCGATTGTTTGATGCAGCATGCAAGCAGTACGCTCCTCCCGTGAGAACCTCATCAATTATGAAGGGACCCTCCCACTTGGGCTTGAGTTTGTCCTTTTTCTTCTCCGGCAAGGGTAGGATGAGTTCGCCAACATTATAAGTCTTGGCCCGTACTTCTCTGCTTTGGTATCTATGGGTATGTTGTTGATAAAATGCGGAACGGGCTTTTGCAACATCGCGCTCCTCCTCCAGGGCATCTAGGCTGTCCTACCGATCAAGCTCGGCCTCTCTCTCTTCGTACATGCACACTCGAGGTGAGTCATGAATAATATTGCAGGGCAACACAGCCTCTGCGCCGTACACCATGAAGAAAGGTGTATATTGTCGAATTTCGGGTTCCGTCAAACCCTTAAGGTTCGAACACTAGGGTGCGCGCGAAGATCTCTCCCTCACCGATCACGCCCTCACACACTTCGCGATTTCTAGGCTAGGCACACGAACTCGAAACACACAAGACACAAGATTTATAATGGTTCGGGCCACCGTTGTGGTGTAATACCCTACTCCAGTGTGGTGGTGGTGGATTGCCTCTTGGGCTGAGGATGAATAGTACAAGGGGAAGAACAGCCTCCCGAGGAGAGGTGTTCTTGTGCTTGGTGAACTTGTAGTTGTTTGGATCGATCCCTCTCCCCTCTAGCTATGGTGGTGGTAGTCCTATTTATAGAGGCCCTGGTCCTCTCCCCAAATATTGAGCGGGAAGGGAGCCAACAACAACCAATTTGAAAGGGGACAGCTAGTACAGCTTATCCTGACAAAAGTGGTCTTCGCCTGCCAAAGGCTCTGGTGGTGACGCCGTCTTGGGCTCCACGATGACCTCCGTCCTGCCGTCCTGCTGGTCTTGGTCTCGTTGCACCAATATGGAAACCTTTGCTTGATGCCTCGGTACTCTTCGTCTGCGCTTGCCTCCTTAGCACTGAAGTGGAAACAAGGACACTACGCGCTAGTGCCCGCCTGGCCTTGGTCGTCATGGCTCACGTCACTAGAACCTCGCGAGGTTTGTCTTGCCTTGATCTCTCCACCCCTCATGAGCCAACCTGGTGAGGCCACTCCAGAGGAGGTCTTGTGTCGTCCGCCTCGCGAGGCTTGGCCCCTCGCGAGGGTCTTGAATGCTTGTTGGTGAAGATGGGCCGTACGGGCCCGCTTGCAGAGCCACGCCGTGGGCCGCAGGCAGGCAAGTCTGGGGACCCCCGTTGCCAGAACGCCGACATATATCTAGTAGTGCGGTTGGGCGTGGTCCGCAGCCCCCAGATTACGGAGTCAAGCTCCTCAACCCAGTGCTTGTCTGATTCTTTCAAAGACCGCACTAGTCTAGGTTTGATGCCACTCATAATAAGACCATTGGCCTGTTCGACTTGACCGTTTGTTTGCAGGTGATAGACAGAGGCGTAATCAAGCTTAATGCCCAAATTAGCACACCAAGTTTTCACCTCATCGGCTGTGAAATTGGAGCCGTTATCGGTGATGATGCTGTGTGGAACACCATAACGGTGCACCACGCGCGGATATGAAGTCTATCACTGGCCCTGCCTCGGCCGTTTGGCTGGTTTGGCCTCTATCCACTTAGTGAATTTATCCACCATGACCAGCAGATACTTTCTCTTATGGATTTCTCCTTTAAGGGATCCGACCATATCGAGCACCCAGACCGCGAAAGGCCAAGTGATGGGGATCATTTGTAGAGCGGTGGGGGCATATGGTTTTGGTTGGCGAATAGCTGGCATCCGATGCAACGTTGGACAAGGTCCCGTGCATCTGCTCGGGCCGTCGGCCAGTAAAAACCTGTACGGAAGGCCTTGCTAACAAGGGCCCGAGCTGCAGCATGGTAACCGCCGAGTCCAGCATGAATTTCTGCCAAGAGCTGTCGCCCCTCTTCCTTAGAGATACATCTTTGAAGAACTCCGGTAGCACTTTTCTTGTAGAGCTCTCCTTCATGAACCTTGTAGGCCTTCGAGCGCCGAACAATGCGGCGAACCTCATTCTGATCCTCCGGGAGTTCTCTCCTATTAAGGTAGGCCAAGAAGGGTTCGGTCCATGGGGCCATGACTGCCATGATTAGATGGGCCGACGGTGTTATTTCGGTGGCTGAGCCCCCAATGATATTGTTGTGTTCGGAGGCTGGGGTTGTGTTCGGATCCGGACTGGTGTTTCTGCTCTCCCCTTGCCACACCACGGACGGCTTAAAAAGCCTTTCCAGAAAGATATTAGGTGGGACGGGGTCGCGTTTGGCGCCAATGCGAGCGAGGACGTCCGCCGCTTGATTACTTTCTCGAGCCACGTGATGAAACTCGAGCCCCTCGAACCGAGCCGACATTTTTAGGACGGCATTGCGATAAGCTACCATCTTCGGATATTTGGCATCAAAATCTCCATTTATTTGAGAAATTGCAAGGTTTGAGTCCCCGCGCACTTCCAGGCGTTGTATGCCCATGGAGGCAGCCATCCAGAGACCATGTAATAAGGCCTCGTATTCAGCTGCGTTATTGGAGTCTGTGTATAATATTTGGAGCATGTACTGGACTACGTCTCTAGTGGGGGACGTTAAAATGACGCCTGCTCCTAATCCTGCCAGCATTTTGGAGCCATCGAAATACATAACCCAGTTGGAATATGTGCCATACTCTTTAGGGAGTTCGGCCTCTGTCCATTCGGCGAGGAAGTCCGCCAGTACTTGGGATTTGATGGCTTGACGCGTTTTGTATGTTATGTCGAATGGAAGGAGCTCAATGGCCCATTTGGCTATCCGGCCCGTAGCATCACGGTTGTTTATTGTATCATTGAGTGGTACTTCGGAAGCCACCATGATAGAACATTCTTGGAAGTAGTGTCCTAGCTTCCGGGATGCCATGAAGACCGCGTATGCTATCTTTTGATAATGAGGGTACCGGGATTTGCATGGTGTGAGGGCGGTCGATACGTAATATATCGACTTCCGAAGTGGGAATTTATGTCCATCGTGCTCTCGCTCCACGACGAGCACAACGCTCACCACCTGGTGTGTTGCCGATATGTATAATAACATGGGTTCGCCGACGTTCGGTGCGGCCAGGATTGGGTTGCTCGCAAGAAGGGTTTTTACTTCTTCCAATCCATCTGTTGCCACATCCGTCCACTCGAAGTAATCGGTGCACCGGAGGAGGCGATACAATGGCAATGCCTTTTCTCCCAATCTAGAGATAAAGCGGCTTAAAGCTGCCACGCATCCTGCGAGCTTTTGGACCTGTTTAAGGTCCGTTGGTGTGGCCAATTGTGACAAGGCTCGGATTTTGGCTGGATTTGCTTCAATTCCTCTGTTGGAAAAGATGAAGCCCAACAGCTTTTCCGGATGGAGCTTGATGTCATATGCACGGAGGTTGTCGAATGTGAGACGTAAATCGTCTATTAGTGAGTCAACGTGCCTAGTTTTAATGACGATGTCGTCCACGTATGCTTCTATTGTCTTGCCGGTCTGTTTCTCCAGGCATGTTTGAATCATGCGTTGGTAGGTGGACCCGACGTTTTTGAGCCCGAAGGGCATGGTGTTGAAGCAGAATGGCCCGTATGGGGTAATGAATGCCGTTGCGGCATGATCGGACTCCTTCATTTTGATTTTATGGTATCCGGAATATGTGTCGAGGAAGCATAGTGAGTCGTGTCCTGCGGTGGCATCGATAATCTGGTCTATGCGGGGGAGGGGGAAGGGGTCCTTAGGGCAGGCCTTATTGAGGTCTTTGAAATTGATGCACAGGCGCCAGGATTTATCCTTCTTTGGCACCATCACCAAGTTTGCTAGCCAGTCCGGGTGTTTTATTTCTCTAATGAATCCGGCCTCGATTAGCTTGGCTAGCTCCTCCCCCATAGCTTGACGTTTGGGTTCGGAAAAGCGTCGCAATGTTTGTTTGACCGGTTTGTATCCCTTCAATATGTTGAGGCTATGTTCGGCCGATCTGCATGGGATTCCTGGCATATCAGAAGGGTGCCAGGCGAACATATCCCAGTTCTCGCGCAGAAGTTCTTGTAGCGCGGTGTCGACCGTTGGGTCTAGTTGTTTCCCGATAGATGCTATCTTCTTAGGGTCCATTGGATGGACTTGGAATTTGACTATTTCCTCTGCTGGTTTGAAGGAGGTGGATTTGGGTCATTTGTCCAATATTACGTCGTCCCTATCCACCATGCAGCGTAATGCGGTTAATTCTTCGGCCGCGAGGGCTTCAGATAATGCCTCAAGTGCCAGGGATGCGGTTTTGTTTTTGAAGGAAATATGCCCTAGAGGCAATAATAAAGTTATTATTTATTTCCTTATTTCATGATAAATGTTTATTATTCATGCTAGAATTGTATTAACTGGAAACATAATGCATGTGTGAATACATAGACAAACAGAGTGTCACTAGTATTCCTCTACTTGACTAGCTCGTTGATCAAAGATGGTTAAGTTTCCTAACCATAGACATGAGTTGTCATTTGATTACCGGGATCACATCATTAGGAGAATGATGTGATTGACTTGACCCATTCCGTTAGCTTAGCACTTGGTCGTTTAGTTTTGTTGCTATTGCTTTCTTCTTGACTTATACATGTTCCTATGACTATGAGATTATGCAACTCCCGTTTACCGGAGGAACACTTTGTGTGCCACCAAACGTCACAACCTAACTGGGTGATTATAAAGGTGCTCTACAGGTGTCTCCAAAGGTAGTTGTTGGGTTGGCGTATTTCGAGATTATGATTTGTCACTCCGATTGTCGGAGAGGTATCTCTGGGCCCACTCGGTAATGCACATCACTATAAGCCTTGCAAGCATTGCAACAAATGAGTTAGTTGCGGGATGATGTATTACGGAACGAGTAAAGAGACTTGCCGGTAACGAGATTGAACTAGGTATTGAGATACCGACGATCGAATCTCGGGCAAGTAACATACCGATGACAAAGGGAACAACGTATGTTGTTATGCAGTCTGACCGATAAAGATCTTCATAGAATATGTAGGAGACAATATGGGCATCCAGGTCCCGCTATTGGTTATTGACCAGAGAGGTGTCTCGGTCATGTCTACATAGTTCTCGAACCCGTAGGGTCCGCACACTTAACGTTCGTTGACGATATAGTACTATGTGAGTTATGTATGTTGGTGACCGAATGTTGTTCGGAGTTTTGGATGAGATCACAGATATGACGAGGAACTCCGGAATGGTCCGTAAGTAAAGATTGATATGTGGATAGTAGTGTTTGATCTCCGGAAGGGTTCCGGAATTCACCGGAAGGGGTTCCGAATGTTTCCCGAAATGTTTGGGCGCGAGAACACTTTATCTGGGCCAAAGGGGAAAGCCCAGGAGGCTTTTGGAAAGTGCAAAAGGAAGTTTTGCGGAGACCAGAGGCTAGACGCCAGGAACCCTGGCGTCTAGGGGGTAGACGCCGGGAACCCTGGCGTCTAGCCCTGGAGTCCGAGAAGGACTCTTGCCTTTCGGGTGAAACCGACTTTGAGGAGGCTTTTACTCCAAGTTTCGACCCCAGGGCTCAACATATAAATAGAGGGGTAGGGCTAGCACCAAACACACATCAAGAAACACCAAGCCGTGTGCCGGCAACCCCGTCCCCTCTAGTTTATCCTCCGTCATCGTTTTCGTAGTGCTTAGGCGAAGCCCTGCGGAGATTGTTCTTCACCAACACCGTCACCACACCGTCGTGCTGCCGGAACTCATCTACTAATTCGCCCCTCTTGCTAGATCGAGAAGGTGAGGACGTCACCAAGCCGAACGTGTCCAGAACTCGGAGGTGCCGTGCTTTCGGTACTTGGATCGATCGGACGTGAAGACGTACGACTACATCAACCACATTGATATAACGCTTCCGCGAACGGTCTACGAGGGTACGTAGACAACACTCTCCCCTCTCGTTGCTATGCATCACCATGATCTTGCGTGTGCGTAGGAATTTTTTTGAAATTACTACGTTCCCCAACAATTTTCGGCGCGGAGTGCTATGTCCGGATCACTAGCGAGAGTGATTATGCCGTTGGGCCCAGGCATCTTGAGGTTCATATACCCATAGTGAGGTATAGCCTGGAAGCGTGTAAATGCATCTCGCCCCAATAGGGCGTGATATCCGTTGTTGAAAGGGGCCACTTGGAAGGTTAGTTCTTCTGTCCGATAGTTCTCCGGTGTGCTGAATACCACGTCAAGTGTGATTTTTCCCGCGCATCGCGCCTCCCAACTAGGAATAATTGCCCGAAAGGTCGTGCTACTTTGCTTGATGCGGCTCCTGTCTATTTCCATTTTACTGAGTGTATCCTTGTAAATGAAGTTTAGTCCGCTGCCGCCGTCCATGAGAACCTTGGTGAGCCGAAAGCCGTCCACGATCGGACTGAGGACCAAGGAGGCTGGTGCCCGGATTTTTCTGAATTTTGGTTCATCATCGACATTGAAAGTTATGGCCGTGTCGTTCCAAGGGTTTGTTGCTGTGATTTGGCAGACTTCGGCAAGGTTGCGGAGTGCCCTTTTATGCTTATTGTTTGAAGCGAAAGTCTCAAAGACCATTAGTACTGTGAGGTCGTCTTCTTCTGGGGGATATTGCTCCGGGTTATTTTTGGTGAGGATATCCTCGCCGCTCTTGGCCACCTGCCAGAGTATCCAACATGCTCTAAGGCTGTGGGTTGATATAATATCCGGTGCTGTGTGTAACTTGCATGGTCCATCGAGCCATCCCTCCAGAATGGTTCCGCGTCCTGTTGGGGATATAACTATTAGGTATGACCTGCCCAGGAGGAGCCGGGTCAACCCTATGAAGATTCATCACAATGAAGCCCAAGGTCACATGGCGATTCATAGATAGGCTTAGTAGAGGGCCCGAACCCAAAGGCGGCTTAAGGCCCATGAGTATAAACCGCCATGTATGTAAACTTGTATTGTAAGGCATATGTAAAGGTCACCAAGCTGGATACATTGTATAAGCCGGCCGGGACTCTGAGGGCCATAGGGCATCAACCCGTGTATATAAGGGGACGACCTAGTGGCAGCTTAGGACAAGAAACAACAGATCGAGAGCCGGGTCAAGCGTATTCGCTCCTGGCTCATTGAAACCCTAGCAATACCAACTACAAACTGGACTAGGCTTCATCGTAAGGGGCTGAAGCAGTATAAACTCTCCGTGTCCTTTGTCCTGATTAACCCCTTTAATCTAACCTCAACGCGATGGCTCCACGACTAAGTACTCACACTAGGACATCTGCCGTGACAATTCCATGACAGTTGGCGCCCACCGTGGGGCTATCGCACGATGGTTTAGAGTTCTTAAAGGGCATCTTCAAAGGGATCAAGGGATACGCCGTGGGCCGAATGACCAAGAGTCGCCACGGCAAGCTCTACATCGACGATGCAGGCTAGGGCCCCGAGGCCGGCTCAATTGAGTAC
This sequence comes from Triticum urartu, assembly GCF_056163025.1. Lineage (NCBI taxonomy): Eukaryota > Viridiplantae > Streptophyta > Magnoliopsida > Poales > Poaceae > Triticum > Triticum urartu. Next base: position 484,505,645 of record NC_141876.1, on the reverse strand, counting down.
GGGTATCGGGTCCCCTTCGGTGGAATCCACGTCTTCATCGGCAAGATCGGTGAACCAGGCCCTGAGCCGGACATCTGCACCGACATCGTCGAGATGGCTCAGCGTGCAAGACTCGCCCGGGTTCGGCCTGCCATGAATCGTGCCTTCGTGGGATTTACCCATGGAGTAGAATCGGAGGACAGACCAGCATCTGGTGATGAGACTGTCGTTTACTCTGATGTCGAGATATCCACTAGTGAGACCGAGTCACTGTATCAACTGCAAGTGGGCCGGCTTGGGGGCTATTCCGATGGCAACAGTATTCTGGACCCCTGTGAGCCGCCGAACCGAGTTGCAATTTTCATGGCCGGTACACAGGCCGCGCAGCACTCATCAACTGCGGCGGAGCTGGTTTCCGGGTCAGGGGCGGCAGCGACTGCCCGGGCAGGAGGCCCTGAGCGCCCGTCGGCTCAGGCCTTAACTGATTTGCTGGATAAATTGACGACGCTGTTGACAGCGGTGGTTAACCTGGCGGATCAAGATCAACATAACGCGGCGATCACAAGATTTGTGTGATGAGATAACACAGGCTAAGGAGGAGCTAAATGCAGAAAGCACTAAGATGGCTGAAGAAAGGGCTGCTTTGGATGCCCAGTCACAACAGATTCAATCAGAGTCTTACCGGCTCATGTTGGATCAAAATGCTTCAAATGATGTCATGAGGAGGAGGCATCAGACCCGTCTGCCGTTGGTCTACGAAGCAAGAAATCTTTTTAACACACCAGGAGCAGGAACTAGCAACCCGGCTGGGGTAAATCGAGTCGAAGCACCTAGGACGGGTACGTCGGTTCAACCGCGCGTGATGGATCCACCTCGTCAGAACAACAACCCGCCACAACACATGGCTATGCCACCGGGTCATTACTCCAACCCTTTGGATAACATGATCGCTGCGGCATCTCGATTGGAAGCTATCCCGGTTGAAGGTGAATCGCCAGCGGCAGTCGAGACACGGAGGGCTAGGGATCTTCTTCAGACATCGTTGGTTCAACAACAGGCTTATTCTTACAGCCGTGATCGAGTTCATTCTACCCCTCATCTGAGCCGGAGTTACAGCAAGCATCTCGATGAGCCGGCTGTATCAAGCAGTGGGCGGAACCATAACCCGCCCCGTGGGCATGACCCGACGGACGGTGGTGCAAACGCTCAGGACGTGGTGGATCAAGGTAGAGCTCGTCGAGAGGCCGAGCTGGCGGCTCAGTATGCGGCTCGTCAACCAACTCCGGTTTGTTCGACCACTTCTATGGAGCCAGGTTTAACCTTTAGAAACTTGGGCGTGCCATGCTTAGTGCCGGATCTACGTAATGAACGTCTGCCCAAAGATTTCAAAGGACCTTGCAAAGTGCCAAACTATACAGCTGATTTAAGTCCTGAGGCATGGATCGAGAGTTATGAGATGGCCATGGTGTTGCTGGACGTCAGTGAGGCTGCATGTGCTAAGTATTTTCCCCTGATGTTAGAAGGAACGACCCGCACCTGGTTGAAGGGGCTTCCTGCCAATTCCATCGGGTCATGGGCCGAGTTGAAAACCCGGTTTATCCAGAACTTCAATACGTGTAAGCAGCCCATGTGGATTGTGGATCTAGCCGCTTGTGTTCAGGAAGAAGGTGAATCAACAACTCATTGGGTCCGCCGGGCCTCAACTATCTTACACTCGTTGGATCGCATCAATGCCGACTCAGCGGTGTTGATGTTGGAGAACAACTGTCGTTTCACACCCTTGAAGCAGAAATTAGGGCGGCTCAAACGCCACTGTAATGACATGGGAACACTCATGGCGGCTCTGGTTAAATATGCTGACTCTGATTGTACCAAAGATCCCGAGTCTGATGATGATAAAGCAGCGAAAGGGAAGAGGAGCAGCAATGCTAAGGGGCAGTAGTATAACCCGGGAGGCAACGGTAAGCGCAAAGATGATAATAGTTTTGACTTTGTGGCTAACACCAATGCATAGAACAATGGTCAGCGTCGAAAGGGTAAACCGCCCCCACAAGCCTAAGGGTCCGATATCAATGTGGAGCGTATGTTGAATCAGCCCTGCCCACGACATGGTACTAAGGAAAGACCATCCGGGCATCTATGGAAGGATTGTCACATCATGAAAAAGTACATAAATTCAAATCTTTCCATGACAGCCATGGGCCAGGTGGCGTTCTGGACCCGGCTCTCATGGTCCGGGTTATGGCGGTGGCGGTTCTGGTTTCCAAGGAAATCAAGGTAATCACAGCAACCAAGGTGGTTACAACCAGCAAAATAATCAAGGGGGTCAGCAACAGCAACAGTCTGGTTACCAGAGCAACCCGAAGCAGTTGAATAGTGGGCAATATCATGTGTTTACCACCAGCTTGTGTAAGCATGACCAGAAGCTTCATAAGAGATTAGTCAATGCTGTTGAGCCGATAGTTCCTCGCTATCTACGTTGGTCTGAGCAGCCCATCGTGTGGAGTCGGGAAGATCATCCACCCCGGGTTGATAATCTGGGTCATTTGGCTTTGGTGGTTGCACCACAGGTCGGAGGATATAAGTTTACCAAGGTGCTCATGGACGGAGGGAGCAGCATCAATATCCTTTATTATGAAACTTTCCGTCGCATGGGGTTGACTGATAAAAATCTTAAGCCATCAAACACTGTTTTCCATGGCGTAGTGCCTGGTAAGTCGGCATATCCAGTCAGTAAGATAGCTCTGGAAGTTTTTTGGAGATGATCATGACTCTAGGTCAGAAACATTGACCTTTGAAGTGGTTAAGATCCAGAGCCCATATCACGCTCTGTTTGGACGGCCGGCTTATGCCAAGTTCATGGCGCGGCCGTGTTACGTGTATCTGCAGCTTAAGATGCCGAGTCACAAAGGAACCATTATGGTGCATGGCAGCCGTAGGATAGCTCTGGAGTGTGAAGAGGGGGATGCGGCTTATGCTGAGTCAGTTTGTGCAACGGAGGAGATGAAATTTTACAAGGAAAATGTTGACCCGGCAGATATGACTTCTTTGAAAAAGCCAACCACAGAGCATGATCCGGTGTTAAAGTTTAAGTCGGCAGATGATACCAAGATGGTTGATTTTGTCCCTGGCGACTCATCCAAACAGTTCAGCATCAGTGGTAATCTGGATCCGAAATAGGAAAGCGCGCTCATCGAGTTCATTCGTGAGAACCGGGACATCTTTGCATGGAAGCCTTCAGACATGCCAGGTGTACTGAGAGAACTCGCTGAGCACACTCGGAATGTTGATCCAAAGTTTAAGCCGGTCAAACAGTTTCTTTGCCGTTTTAATGAGGAGAGACGGAAGGCCATTGGAGAGGAAGTAGCCCAACTCTTGTCAGCTGGGTTTATCATTGAAGTTTTTCATCTTGAGTGGTTGGCTAACCCAGTGCTGGTACTTAAGAAAAACAGCACTTGGCGTATGTGTGTGGACTACACGGATTTAAACAAGGCTTGTCCGGCTGATCCTTTTTCTCTCCCTCGTATTGATCACATTATTGATGCTACGGCGGGTTGTGAGCGTTTGAGTTTTTTGGATGCTTATTCTGGTTATCATCATATCAAGATGGCAGTTAAGGACCAAGAGAAGACGGCTTTCATAACTCCCTTTGGAGCCTTCTGCTATGTGTCTATCTATGCCTTTTGGGCTCAAGAGTGCCCAGGCGACTTATCCGAGGTGTGTGCAAAATTGCCTTCATAACCAAATTGGGCGTAATGTTCATGCCTATGTGGATGATATTGTGGTGAAATCCAGAGAGAAGGAGACACTGATAGATGATTTGAAGGAAACCTTTGATAATCTCCGTGTTTACAAGATGATGCTTAACCCGACCAAGTGCGTTTTTGGTGTGCCGGCAGGCAAGCTCCTGGGTTTTTTGGTGTCTAGCAGAGGAATTGAAGCTAATCCGGAGAAGATCAAAGCTATCACCTCTCTGGCTAAGCCGGCGTGTATCAATGATGTGCAGCGTCTGACGGGTCGTATTGCGGCGTTAAGCCAGTTCATAAGACGGTTGGGGGAGAAGGCTATCCCTCTGTATCAGATGATGAAAAAGACATATAACTTGGTCTGGAGTGATGCTATTGATGCATCGTTTGAGGATTTGAAGAAGCAGTTGATTGAGCCGCCAGTACTTGCAACCCCTACTGATAAGGAGCCTTCGTTGTTATATGTGGCTGCTAATAGCCGGGTCGTCAGTGTTGCTATTGTGGTAGAAAGAAAGGAAGCAGGAAAGGAAATGAAGTGCTTATTGAGTCCAAGCAGAGGTATCCACACTGGCAGAAGCTTATACATGGGGTGTTCTTGGCCAGCCAGAAGCTTAAACATTATTTTCTGGGCCATCCCATCATCGTGGTCAGCTCTGCTCCTTTGGGAGATATCATCCAAAACAGAGAAGCAACTGGCCGGGTCGCTAAGTGGGCCATTGAGCTTGGGCCTCACGGGTTAAAATATGTGCCTCGCACGGTCATCAAGTCTCAAGGACTGGTGGGCTTCATCAACGATTGGACAGAGCTGCAGATGCCCGAGGAAAAGCCGGATAACACATATTGGACTATTCACTTTAATGGGTCCAGGCAATTGGAAGGCTCGGGGGCTAGAGTTATTCTTGCTTCCCCTCGAGGTGATAAATTTTGCTATGTTCTTCGTTTGATGTTTCCTTGTACTAGCAATGCAACTGAGTATGAGGCCTTACTCCACGGTCTTCGGATGGCTAAGGAAATGAACTTAAGCCGGGTTAGATGCTTTGGCGACTCGGATTTGGTGGCTCAGCAAGTCTCTGGTACATGGGATTCTAAGGGTCCACTCATGGCGGCTTATCGGCGAGAGGTGGACGTTGTTGCTGGTCACTTCAAAGGTTATCAAGTTGAGCATGTTGATCGGAGGAAAAATGAAGCGACAGATGCTTTAAGCCGGCTGGGCTCTCAACGTAAGCTGGTGCCGCCTAATGTCTTTCTTGACGTCTTGTATAACCCATCGGTTAAGATTCCTATGGAGGAGGATTTGGCTATTCCAGACCCGGAGCTCAGTTGGTGGCGGCTCTTCATGTAATCCCAGATTGGCAGTCCCTTATTTGGCCTTTATGACCCGGGGCGAGTTACCTAAGGATGAAACTTTGGCCAGGCAGATAACCCGGCGGTCTAAGCCAATGAGATTGTTAATGGAGAGTTACATCATCGCAGTGTCATAGGGGCATTTCAGCATTGTGTTTCTCCAGAAGAGGGTTGTGAGATTTTACGAGAAATTCATGAGGGAGATTGTGGTCATCATGCTGGTTCAAAGTCTCTTGTAGCTAAAGCTTTCCGTCATGGGTTCTATTGGCTAACAGCTCATGCTGATGCAGAGGACCTCGCTAGCAGGTGTGATGGATGTCAGAAATTTGCACGTCGAGCCCATGTGTCGGCTCAAGAATTGAGGATGATTCCAATTACTTGGTCGTTCACCGTTTGGGGGCTCGATATGGTTGGGCCTTTCAAAAGATACAAGGATAAGAAGACCCACCTTTTGGTGGTGGTTGATAAGTTCACTAAGTGTGTAGAGGCAGAGCCGGTCAGTAAGTGTGATGCAGCAACGACGGTTCAATTCATGAAGAAGGTGATCTTCCGTTTTGGCTTTCCACACAGCATTATAACAGACAATGGCACTAATCTCTCTAAAGGTGCTATGGAAGAATTTTGCCAACGTGAGCATATCCGGCTTGATGTATCATCAGTAGCTCACCCTCAATCCAACGGTCAAGCTGAGAGAGCAAACCAAGAGATACTGAAAGGCATCAAACCCCGACTTATGGTTCCCCTGCAGAGGACGTCAGGTTGTTGGGTGGAGCAGTTACCTTCCGTGTTATGGAGCATCAATACCACCCCAAATAGATCTACGGGTTACACACCTTTCTTCATGGTTTATGGAGCAGAGGCAGTTCTCCCTAGTGACATCCGTCATGACTCGCCTCGTGTGGCGGCTTATGTTGAAGCAGATAATGAAATAGCATGTCAAGAAGCACTTGATCTGTTGGATGAGGAGCGTGACATAGCAGCAGCTCGTTCGGAGATTTACCAGCAAGATCTGCACCATTATCACAGCCGCCGGGTTAAAACCAGAACTTTTCAAGAAGGCGACCTGGTGCTCCGGCTTATCCAGGATCAGACCGATATGCACAAGTTATCCCCACCTTGGGAAGGACCCTTTGTGGTTAGCAATAATCTAAACAACGGGTCATATTACCTTATCGATGTTCGAGACCATAAGGACTCATGCACGTCGGAGGAGGAGACCCGCCGCCCCTGGAATATTGCTCAGCTTAGGCCATACTACACCTGAGCCACCGGCTCATCCAATGTACATATTTTGACGATGTATATATTATGATTGCAATAATAAAGCTAGCATCCCCGCTAAAGCAGGGCCTCTGCCATTTTCTCTCTCTAAATTAATGAGTTTTTGATTACTTGGGGGCTTCTGCTTTATACAGCAAAGTTATAATTACCTTTTGATCCGGCTTATAGGCCATATACAAAAAACTTGGGACCAAAGAGAGTTTGTGGCAAAAGCACGACTCAAACATAGGTACCCCCTGAGCACAGTTCAAAATGTCACTTGGGGGCTCTTTTGTTCTAAAGAACGAAGAGTTCATAACCTTGTGATGGGCTATAAAAGCCAGGCTTGGAAGCCAGGTGTGTTCACCTAAAACCCTGGGTTATCCTGCCTGTATGCCAGATGCTTCTCCATCAGGTAATCCTGATTGACCCGCCGAACTCTTAACAGTCAATCTTTTAAACAAGACCCTGAACTCGTTAAGGTTAAAACACCGGTTTGTCATGAGAGGGCACGGTTTTACGGATAGCAAGGAGAAGCTCAGGCTGTAAAGCCTCCTTCCTTGAAACTTGGATAAATCGGCCCGTGATGCACGATGCTACTCTAACCCCGCATACTCCTGATAAGTCTATCTTTAAATAAGAACTGAACTTATCCGGGTTAAAATGTCGATTGGGTCAATGAGGGCCGGCTCACGGAAAGCGCATACCTTCCAGTGGCTAATGCTATTTCATTGGAGAAGATATTTTGGCTTGGCGGCCTATGAAAGCCTCGGATTTTTTCTATTGTTTTGATTTGAATGTCTTTTTGAGATTTTTCTTTTGTAACATAGTAATATGAGGTTGAAAAACAATAAGGCTTATAATGCCTTCTGAGTCATATATGACATTAACCGGTGTTCAAAACCCGGCCTGGTCTTCGACTATAAGTCACCAAGTATAAAATAAAGGTAAATATCTGGTGTTTATTAACCCGGTCCAGTTTTTATTCATAAGTCGACAATCTCTGATAACTACCAGCATCTAAAGTCTTGGGTTATCACCCTTACTACACTGGCTTGGTAACATCAACAAGTGTGATCAAATATCACAGGTATGATATATTTTCATATATGATTATTATTTTGACCAGCATTGGTTATAAATCATGATAAGTTCAGGTTGGGGCATTATAACTCGTCCAGCGATAAACCGCCATGACACTTTTAAATGTTGTATGCAGGAACATATTCAAACTTGTTAAGTCATAAAGGATATATAGCATATCTTCATATAACGGATAAATAAGTGTTATAAGCAGCATAATATGCACGATGGCATAGCAGAGCAAGAAGTTTTCAGCTAGCCTATTACAAGGCGTTTGGAGCCCAAAATGATACTGTTTTTCAGTTTCCCATACAACAGATAATAAACCGGAGCTGATTCATGATTCTTGGCCCAGCTGACTTGATGGTTGCACTTCACCCCTTGCCGGTTCATCCCCCTCCACCGTCTAGAAGTTGGGTTTGGACCAGTCAAAGCCATGAAGGGCGACGAATTCAGCCTCATCATCAATCAGACCAGACGGGTCAATCTCAGGGGCGAAAGTGTGCTTATGAATCGGCGGCATTAAGTCCATCACTTTATATGAAGGAGTCGCCATCTTCTTATTATCTGCATCAAAACCCGGTTGATACTTGGTGAGGTTGGTTTCTTCACCAATGATGGTAGCATGAGGGCGAATTTCCTTGACACAAGCAGCAAAATCTTCTTGGTCGAAAGGCGTTCCATCTTCTTTGAGGATGGGTTATCCGCGGGCTACGTCCGCCGGGTCTAATTCTGGTACCCAGGCTTTGGCACGGCTTAAAGCTGTTACAGCTCCAACTCTAGCACACGATCGCTTGATTTCTTGGAACCGAGCGGGCAAGATGGACAGCTTCTTCAAGATGTCACTTAATAGAGTCGGCCCTTGATTCACGGGGGAGATAGTGGCAAGAGTCCATTGAGCTCCGGTGTACAACTGTTCAACCAGCGTGTAAACCGCCTTCAGCTTTACCATGGTATCCCGGCTCAGATTGCTGCTCCTGGGACCTGTAAATATTACACAATGAGTTAAAGTGGCGGCTTATAATGGAAAATACTTACTTTAAGTACGTAATAAGGTGGCTTACTGAAGATTGCAGAAACCATCTAAGACACACGTTTCTTTAATCCGGTGAGTTCAGCGGTGACTTCTCCCAGAGCCGCCTCAGCTTTCTCCGCATGTTGTGTCAAGGCAGTCTTCTCATTGGCCCAAGCCTCTTTCTCTGCCGTGAAGCTGGTCTTCAGCTTTTCGGCCTCAAATACACTCAACTGGAATTTGGATTTAGCTTTCTTTGTCTTAGTCTCTTGAGTCACCAGCCAGGACTTGGCCTCAGACAATTGAGATTCCAGTTCTGCGGTCGCAGCCTGCATACAGCATAATGTTGTTTCAGTTTCATGACAGATTATAAAAAACAAGTCTCAAGTGCTTTGCAAGCAATAACACTTGACACTTGGGGGCTAATGTCTGTCAGCGCAAATTGTTCAAAGGAAATGGCTCTTTCTAACAAAAAGCCCCAAGTATTTTGCAAGCAATAACACTTGGCACTTGGGGGCTAATGCATATTGCTTGACTTTTTCTCTACAAATGAGCCGGATAAGCTGTCAACAGTCTTAGTCGGCTCATGAGGGCTATATGATTCAGATCTATATAATGACTAGTAGGACCGGCTCATTCATACTGATTAAACCAGCCCTTGGGGGCTACACATGCAAATTGAAATACTATAAGCATCCGGTTTAGTTGCAAACCAAACTTGGAGGGAGTCTAAGACAGAGGTTTCTAAAGTATGAGGGAGTCGCCGTAAACCGGCTCTCCTCTTTGTGTCTAGCCCTAAGATTGTTTCTTCTTGATTGTCCCCCTTTGGGGAGCCCTGCCCCTCCTTATATAAGTTGAAGGGGCGGGTTACATGTGGACTCCTATTAGGATTAGGACTAGTCTATCTCTAATACAAACCAGATACAAGTCCAGGTCTTAACTCCTTGTAAGATAAACGTTCCTCATGCCTTTTCTCTTAAACCGGCCCACCACTAACATAAACTGGCCTGCTGGGCCTTGGGCCTTGTCATCCATCTGGAACACGCGCCGGGTGACCAATGAGTCTTCAGGCCCGTGAATCGTCATACCAGTGAACCGCCACACACGTAAGTCGCCAATCCTCTGACAGGTTACCAATGAAACGCCAAGTCCGGCCGGGTTATACTTCCGGCCGGTTTACGCCGCGGGGTATATCCCCGACATTAGCCCCCAAGTTTAGCTTGGATTTATCCATGGTAAACTTATACTGCAAAATAAACACAAGAACAAATTTGACAGGTTGTGCTCCGGGTTAAGAATTCTTGTAAACCGGCACCTGAACATCCTTAAGTCCTTGTCATTTCCTTCTTCTAGAAAATCCGGGTCCATAGACCAGCTTCATAATTAATTTGCTTCCATAAGAAATATTGTAAATAAAGAATCCATTTGAATCGGCCTTCAATGCTCTGACTTGACAAAAATATCGGTCTTTAAATATTCAACTGATACTCAATCGGCTTGAAAAACTTGCCGGTTTATCCAAAATTGCCGGGTTATGAAAACTATTGATTCCAGGTCATGACTGTTATAAACTCCGGGTCATGATTGTTGCCAACACCGGGTCAAAGCTGAGAATTTTGAAGATTTCTCTCCCTCATATCCATATTACCTGTAGCCCCCAAGTCTTAAGAGGAGAACATAGTGATAGCTTAAGACTTGTTTCAATATAAATGCTGCAACCTTGAAGAAATCCAGATTGTTCATCTCAATTATTAGTCAAAACTGAATATCCCACATATGTAGCCCCCAAGTGCCGGGTTGTCATGCTTGCAGCAACCTGGGACTTGTAATTGCCTCATGCTCATAAAAAACTTCAACCAGTGTAGCCCCCAAGGGCCGGGTCATTATGCAAATAATGAGCAGGGACTTTAAAATATGATCATGTAGACTTTAACAGCAACGTGTAGCCTCCAAGGGCCGGCTCAGTAAGATAATGCTGAGCTGGGACTTTATATATACTTCATTGAAAATAACATCATATGATGTAACTCCCATCATGGGGCTCGAATCCATGTCCACAAGGTTAAGAGCTTTGTGCTTTACCAACTGAGGAGTGGACCCTTCAATATAATGGATTAAGACTTGTGTACCTTGAATTGTTGACAGGAGCAATTGGTAGCCCCAAGGGCTGGCTCATTACAATGTGATGAGTCGGGTCTTCAATAAAATGAGCAAATAATGACTTTACATTAGCCCCCAAGTGTCATGGTGCATGCTGGCAGTGACATGGGACTTGCATATTTGATGTAATCTCAATTTGAATAAATGTAGCCCCCAAGTGTCGGGTCGTAAGCCTGCAGCGACTCAGGACTATTCCTTCAATTGTAGAATAAACCATATCCATTGATAAAATAGTAGCCATTGCACTGAAGCGACTTTGAAAACCTTAATCATAATAGTGGTTATTGATAACCATAATAAAAATCCAGCCATGTTGGCTATTAAAGATTTGAATACCTTTACGAGTTGATAAATAAATCCGGAGTTTAAATACTCGGCGGCTCTTGGCCGATGGCAACTTAATGCGCATTCATTGTAAGCCGGAATTCTTATAACCCGGCGGGCGGGTCATAATGCCCAAACATATAGCCAGGGTTTATAACCAAGGCTGTAATTGAAGATAATCAAATATGATATAGATGATACCTGTGACATAGAATCACCTTGTTGGTTTAACCAACTTTTGTAGTGAGGGTGGTAACCCCAATCTTGAGTATTGAGACCTCCTTCCTTAATTTATCGAATTATGATAATAAACCGCACTGGGATATAATAAACACCGGATTTTCCTTATAATACTGGCGACTTGTTAGTCAAAACCAGACCGGGTTAATGAATGCCGGATTATAACTGATCATGTACTGACAACTTGTAGTTGAGAGCCAAGTCGGGTCAAGGACGCCGGTTTACCAGAAGATATTAAGAACCTCAACAAAGGCGAAAAAACTTGGCAAATAGAACTCAAAAAGAACATGCGAGGCTTTTTATGAGCTGTCAGGCTCCAAATCGAGGCTTTTCATGGGCTGCCAGGCCGCTGAGTTAAACCATTTTGCAAAGCCTTTTTAAGATGGACCTCAATCTTTAACCAATCACCGATTTAACTTTGACAAGTTCAGAGTCCATGGGATTGACTTGTGAAACGTTCGATGGGTCATACCAGGTTTACCTGGACGGAGTGACTTACTTAAAGAGGCAGGATAACCCAGGGTTTTAGGTGAATACACCTGGCTTCCAAGCCATGGCTTGATAGCCCATTACAAGTGTAGATTCTAAGTTCATTGCGATAGCAAAGAATCCCCAAGTAACGTTTTGAGCTGTGCTCAGTGGGTGCGTATGTTTGAGTTGTTGTTTTACAACACCCTCTTTGGCCCCGGAGTAATCTGGCTTTGAGCCGATCAAGAGGTGTGACTATGGTTCGGATACGACCAAGCCCCCAAGTGATGTTGTGGCATTGCGCCGATCAAGAGGTGTAGCTATGGTTCGGATACGACCAAGCCCCCAAGTGATATTGTATAAAGCTTTGATAAGCTGAATCAAGGGGTAAACCGGACGCCGCTTTATGAAATAGAAGCTCCCACGTGATCAATAATATGATAATCCAATAAGGCAGGATACCCATGTTTGAACCGCGCATCATGGCAGCAGGTCCTCTTCGGCAACCTTTAACTTTTTGCAAGAGATAAATTCTTCTTGAACCGGGATTTTTGAACCGGATATTGAGAGCGTCAGCGCTTTATGGGAGACATCTTTCCCTTGAACCGGATTTTAAACCGGAATCTTCACTTTCAGCCGGAATTTTTCTGACGGCCTTTCAGCTCGAAATTGCGAGAGATTAATTCCTCTTGAACCGGAAATTCTTAAACCTGATTTGAGAGCTTCAGAGCTTTGTGGGAGAACAGATTTCCCTTGAACCGAATTTTAAACCGGCATTCTTTATTTTGCACCGGAAATTTTCTGACGGCTTTCAAATTGTCATCAATATGGCGGTGTCCTTCAGAACCGGGTTATCATTCCTTCCAATGACCCGGGGTCCCCGAGTCATGTCATTGTGGCCCTCAAGTCTTAAGACAACTCGAGGAGTTATCTTGAGATTCTCCATGTTTGACCGTGATATAAAACGGTACGAGTCATTCAACGTCTCAGTGATATAACTTGTCCTGCACTGGAGAACTTGCAAGCCAGAGTAATTGCTCTTTCAAAGAAAGCAATATATAATATAAAATATACTGGACGAATTTCACCTGATGCGTCAGGTCAGTAATTATCGCCGCGGAGTTGATGATCACCATGGTAAAGCTGAAATCTGTCCCGGCAGAGTCGACCGCGGGAACAGACAGGTGAGTCGACCGCAGCATCAGAGGCGGCTCGGATCAGACGAATGAACCGGCCGCGGCGTTGTAAGCCGGTGCAGACGGGCGAATCAATCGTAGGTGCGGTAAGCCGCGTGGACGGGCAAGTTGTCCGTCACATTATAAGCCGGCGCAAATGTGTGAGCCGGCCGCAAGGGCGGACGGGCAAATCATCCATGGCATTGTAAGGCGGCGCGGACTGACGAGTCGGCTGGTGCATTAATATAGACCGGACCGCAGGGGCAGCTGCTTACACGTGTGTCTATGAAATTGCGCGACATAAACGAACACCAATAAAAATGATGTTGGCGCATGCTCCATATCCACGTTATATCAATACTTTTATAATGAATAATTGTCCTACGTACAACAAATACAGCAGGACAGAATAGTTATTTGTCAAAGGAAATCAACATCAAAATATATAGGATAAATATCACCTGATTTATTTAGGTGACAGTTCCACATGCAGACCCAACGCCTCATTATATTTGACCAGATTTAAGCGGCGCTGTTTTTGTCTTTGACCTGCAACTGCTGGAGCGTGGTCCGTGTACCCACCGTCTTGCCTGATGCAGACGGATGATGTTGAAGTTTTGCAGAATCGCTAGCATTTTTGCACTGATGATAAAAATGGCATTTTTATATTGCATGGCAATTTTTGCGTGAACACTAATGGTGCTCTGCTCTGATCTCATGCAATCTTGTCATCTTAGGGCATCTCCAGCTGTGCCCCAGAAAAGCCTTCCCAGGCGTTTTTTTTGCGCCGGCGCCGAAAAAACGGCTCAGTCGTGCTCCTAGAAGTCCGATTTTCGCCGGTCTGGACCGAAAACAGTGTCGGCGGACCTAGGCCGAACCCGGCGTGCGGGGGGTGCCCGGAGGCGCCGGGGCGAACTGTTTTGGCGCGAAAAAGCCGCGGGCCAGCCGCGTCAGGGACACGGCGGCTCGTCTTCCCCCAACTGCCTCGGTTCCCGCGGGGAATCAATGGCAAGGCTGCCGCCGGTCAGCCTTGCCGTTGATTCCTCACGGGCGGCGCGTCACGGGACGGCGCGCCGACGCCTCCCCTCCCTCGCACGCGTACACACGGGCGCGGAGTGGCTATAAAAGCCGGCGGTCTCTCGCCTGTGCCCACACCAGACTCGACCCTCGCCGCCGCCCAGCCCCTCTCTCTCCGTCTCCGTCTTCCTTTCCCGAGCGCCACCGGCAGCCCCTCTCTCTCCCTCTCTACCACCGCCGAGCCCATCGCCATGCAGAGCGCTTCCCCGGAGACGAGGCGGCGGCGAACGGCTTCGGCCGCTGTTCGCTCCGCGAACAGGAGTCCTGGCTCCTGTTCCAGGCGAACATCCCGGCGCCGCCGGACATGCGCGCCAGGCCGACGGGGTGGCGGCTCAGCGACGGGGGAGTGCCCGTTCCCCCGTTACCCGACGCCGTGGCGAAGCCCAGGTACTTCGCCGAGGAGGTCGAGGTCGCGCACGCCTCCCCGACCGACGACGAGCGCTCCCTCCCCCAGTACGCCGCCGGCAATCACACGGCTTGGGCGGCGTACTTCCAGCGCCGCCAGCAGCAGTGCCTGGCCTCCACCAACGACGCGCCCGTGGTCGGCGGCGCGAAGAACAGCGAGGGGCGCCGCCTATGGTGGGGCGTCCCTGGCCGCACGCTGGATGGCGTGCTGGCGTACCTCGACGGCAGCAACAACCCGCCGTTGACTTATCCTGCGACGGGGGCCGCCCCGTCGCAACACCGACGCGCATGGGCGCCAAGGTGGTTCGCCTCCTCCTCGTCTTCCTCCTCTCGCTCATCTTCCCACTCCTCCGGTTCTCCTGCGCTTCTCGGCGTCAAGGCCGAGCCCGCGGCGGAGACGCCAATCGGTCGGCGCACTCGCAGCGTCGGCATCGTCATCAACGAGGGCGGCCGACGCGCCTCCTCCTCGTCGGCTCCTCCGCGCTTCGTCAAGCCAAAGATGGAGCCGGGGCTGGCGCCGGTGAAGACGGAGCCGGGGCTGGCGCCGGTGAAGGCGGAGTTCGACGACGACGACGACGCGGCCCTAGAATGGGCGCGCCAGAACTCCATTGCGATGGAGAAGGCGCGCCGGGAGAAGGAGAAGGAGCGCCAGCGCGCCGCCCTGCGCCGCTTCGAGGAGCGCCGACGCGGCCGCGATGAAGACGGGGTCGTCGTCTTATGCGACAGTGACGACGACGACGACGACACGCCGCTGCCAGTCCGCCATGGCGACGCCGGGCAGGGGTCCAGCAGGGGCGCCCGCGTCAAGGAGGAAAAGGCCGCCGCCGACGATGGCGGCGACGGCTGGAGACCGACTCGCCCCAGGGCCATTTTTTGCGCCGGCTCACTCCCAATCGACGCTTTTAGACGCCCCTGGCGGCCAACGGCTGGAGATGCCCTTATGGAGTCACGGATTGAACCGTACAAGGCATGCAACCCCCTGCCATGCACGTAGGAAGCACTCATGCACACTTCCATCTTGAGGATTGACCCTCAACGGGCCGGCAGCGTATGGTGGATAGGAGAAGATTCCCTGATATGGCCATGTTGGTCTTGGCCAGAAACTGCCGGCGGCTCAACGTCGGGCGGCTTGGCGCGCCTGCCAGGGGAGCAGTAGTGATAGTAAAAGTAAGGCAAAATTAGTCCTCCAGTTCCTTACACAAGACACCCACAACTCCCAGGGGTGGCTCAACGCAGAAGACAACGCGATTCAATACGACCCCGGCGGCTCGTAACCGAGCGGCGACTCAATACGCAGGAAGACGGTGACTCAACGTGGCAGGGGCGCTTCAACACGCGTCCGCAGGGTCGCGGCTTGCGGTCCTCAGTAGCTCAGAGGGGCGTAGTCGCGAGTGAAAGGCGCCGAGGTGCTGGCACTCGGGGAGGCCATGGCTTGACGAGGTGCGCGGGGGCGTTGTGGCCAAAACTGAACCGATGTGGGAAGCCGGAGTCGGCTCGCAAGTGGCGGCTCGGCGAGATGCTTGACGCAAGCGACTTGGCAGAGGCGAGCACTTGGAGGAGCGCGAGATGAAATGGTGCTTATAACAGTGTGAGCGGCGCGACTTGGCGAACCACGGCAACAACGTAGGTAGGTTCAATGACCGCCCGTGGCTGAGCGTGCGCGGCGCGAAGCGCGGCCGTTGATTGGAGTGCTCAAAGCCACGACGGCTGAGAGGAGATCAGACAGGTCCATGGCGGTGGCTTAACAGCAGAAGCGGCCACGGCTCTCCCCCGCTGTACTTGAAGCGGAGACGACGCAGCGGCTTGACCTCCATGGTGGCACTGCTAGTTGAGTCTCGTTGTGGCGATGCAGGGCCGGTTTTGGAGCGGCAAGGTAGCTGAAGCCGATCTCAAAGGAAGGCCGTGCGTCCGCATACATTGTAATTTTTCTTCCATATTCTTGAACCAGTCTCCAGGTAGTTTTCTTTTCAATGACGCCTCAACATGCATGGATTTGACTTTTACTCGAACTCAATCCTGCCCAGGACATGGTGTGTAGATCGGACAGGCCTGACTCGAATCTCCTGTTCGTCGTGACAACAGCTCCTGCGCCCCGTCAGTTCATACCTGACAGCTCTGGAACGATGCGAAGGCAACGGCTCAGCGCGCCGACGATCCCGCGGTGGCGAGGCTGCGGGAGTAGAGGCGAGTCAATGGAGCACTTGAGCGAGGCGACTCAGAAGGACAACGACTTGGTGCAAGGCCAGCGAGGCACACCTCCACAGAGGACGCAGTAGACGAGCCGGCGGGCGGCCAGTCAACGCGCGGTCGTGCCGGAGGAGACATCAACGCGGAGGGTTGTAGATACAAAAGACGATGCTGCACAGCAGTCAACGGGATCAGCAGTAATGAGCTTGTACCAGTGGCTGGCCGGGCGGTCCGAGGGCGAAACCGACAGGGCGGCATTGGCAGCAACGCCACCGGCTTGACAGGCACCAAACCAGTGGAAGTGACTCTCGGCAAAATCCGGGCCGACATCGACTCGGGCGGGAGGCAACTCTGCAGGGGTGGTTCAGGAGCGGCGAGACTCGACGTGCGACAGAGTCGCGAAGCGGCCACCTCGGCAACTTGTGCGGGCAGGGAGGCAGAGGCATCAAGTGATCCGGACAGCGTGGTTGAGGCAGTGCTGGCTCAGAACGGGCGGCTCACCGCGGAGATGAACGAGGGCAGCGGCCCGCGCGGCAATGGAGGCGAGGTGATTTGGCGTGACCGCTAGGGCGGACTCAGGTGGGCCACACCACGGTGGCGACCTAAACCGACTGCAGAGACGGAAGCCGCCGAGGCAAGGACGACTCAGAGTCCGGGTCATGGCAGTTTTCCTTTCCCGGATCAGGAACGTGATTGTTTTTGGTCTTTTTGTCTTCTATACCTTGTTGTGATTCATAAGGCTAATTAATTATCATCACGAGCCCTAAGATTGTTTCTTCTTGATTGTCCCCCTTTGGGGAGCCCTGCCCCTCCTTATATAAGTTGAAGGGGCGGGTTGCATGTGAAGTCCTATTAGGATTATGACTAGTCTATCTCTAATACAAACCGGATACAAGTCCAGGTCTTAACTCCTTGTAAGATAAACGTTTCTCATGCCTTTTCTCTTAAACCGGCCCACCACTAACATAAACCGGCCTGCTGGGCCTTGGACCTTGTCATCCATCTGGAACACGCGCTGGGTCACCAATGAGTCTTCAGGCCCGTGAATCGTCATACCAGTGAACCGCCACACATGTAAGTCGTCAATCCTCTGACGGGTTACAAATGAAACGTCAAGTCCGGCCGGGTTATACTTCCGGCCGGTTTACGCCGCGGGGTATATCCCCGACAGATGTCGCTCTCATCGACGCCCTCCTGCAGGCGGAACCGGACGTCCTGAACTTGAACCGGGCGGCGGAGGCTCGATTCGACGCAGAGCGCGCGGATGCCGCTGCCATCGAGGCCCTCCTGCAGGCGGAACCGGACGTCCTCGACTTGAACCTGGCTGTGCTCTCGTCCGTGCAGAGCGCCCGCACGCTCCGCTTGAACGAGTAGCTGGAGGCCAAGGACAACCACGGTGCGGAGACACACGTCGGCAGCGACGGTTGGTTCGCACCGGCAGCCAAAGACGACGAGGCCGTCTCTTTCCGCGAGCAGTGGTAGTTTTTCTTTTTGTTGTTGTTTTCATGGATCTTTTGTTGTGTAAAAACATATATTTGTTATGCAAGTCGCTTGACTTGGGTCAGTCTACCATTTCAGGCGGTTGGATGAATATCCTACGTCTCCTAACCCTTTTTTCCTTCTTCCTCACCTCTTCTTCTTCCCCAACAGACCACCGCACGGGCCATACGGATACTCCCCAACATGCGGTTGGATAAACATACTCTATGAACGAAAATTATGTGTCGGCGATAGGATGGCTGAGTTTGGTGTGTTCACATGCGACAACACGTGTCAGTGAGGGTGCGTTCCCTTGGTTGGGTTTGCGGCGTGCAAGAGCGACTGTGTGAGGGTGCGGTGCGACCGCGGCGTGCAGGAGCGACCGTGTGAGGGTGCGGTGCGACCGCAATAGCCGTGTGCAAGTGTACCTCCTTCTCATTTTGAAAACTTTAGGCAAGCTTGGTAAAAATGTGTGGCGAAGTTTGGCAATGCAAGGCCTAGACCCAAACAGGATAAGTACGTACTCCCTCTGTTTCTTTTTAGTACATACTAGGAGTACTAGTGTTAAAAAAGAAAGGCTGGGTTTTCCTTCACGGGGTTTAATCGATACAAATCCTCGTTTCACGTGTCAATTAATGTGTATTTTCTTCTCCAAAGACCAAAGAGCTAACCATCTCACTCCTCATCGCTTGATTAATGCAGCGCCATGCAAACCAACCTTCTCACTTCCGCATGCATGTAGTGGATATTAATGTCCTTGGTTGCTAACCCCGTCAATTTTGCCTCGATTAGTGCTAGTGGCCCTTTCCAAATTGTAAATTTGATATACTGGCCTTGTGTACAAAAAAATGGAGGTAGTAACTATATTTGACTTCCTTCCACATTGCGGTGACGTCGACGATTTTTTTTTTGTGGTGGTTTGGCGAAGTGCGTTCGACGGAGAACACCATTTGCATCCAGGAAGTCCTTTACTAGTACTAATAGGAGTAACTAATGCGGTGAGATGGCTTCTCGAGAGTCAGCAAAGAGTGAAATGATGGCTGCTTCGTCCGTGCTTTTGTGATTTGACACCTCACTGCTTTGTGATTTGTGATAGAAGGGACAGGGGAGTAGACTCTGTGCTCTATACTGTAGTACCACATGCGTCCAAGCATGGGAGAAAGAGGAGAGACGTTGCATTTTTTTATTCCTTCAATCAATCAATCACGGAGCTTCGGTTCCATCTTTTTCGCTTTGGCAACACCGTCCACAATGGTTCCCACGATGCCAAAAGCTATTTTCACATTTGGCTACACATTGTGGATGCCCTTAACCGTACCACTTGGTTTTGCTCCTATGTGTTATCTATACAAATCTCAATTATATTAATCTAAAAAATTATAGAATCGAGATTAGTAAAAAGGAGGTGATTTTGCCGCGCGGATGGTGGGGGAGGTTTCTTATTTGAGCAATGCCACATCCACATAATGGTTTATGAAAAGTTACGAACTGATGTGATGTGGGACTATTTGATTGGATTAAAGGAGAGGATTAGGCCCACCCCACCTGAAAATCAGGGGGGGCATATATAGATTAGATGGAAAGTATATGTAGCAGCTACGTAGCCCTTTGTAAGTCTAGGATTAGGCTTCTTATTTTCGGAGGACGTTGTCCTGGCGGTTTGCTAACATGCGGTCCCACGTGTCAGTGCTTTACCAAGCCGATCCGCGTCCCACATGAGGCAGAACAACGGCAGAAGCAACACGTGGTTAAGTTGAAGAAGATGAGGGAGAAGCGGATTCCGCAACGAGTGAAATGATGGTTGCTTCGTCCCTCCAACTTAACTGAGGGAAAGGTGCAGCTTTGCGATTTGACGCCTCATTGCTCATTACTATGCCGGCGCCATGACTGGGGTGCTTCACCCCGGCTGTTCTGCACTATATTCCGGTATGGCACGTGGACCCGGTAGCTTGATGTCCCACATGTCGGCGAAAGGGACTAGAAGATTTATGAAAGCGAGCGCTCCACTCTTACGACGGAGGAGTAGACGACACGACGGCCCAGTGAACTGTCACTTGTACTGTATAGTACTAGTATAGTTTTGCTGTTTCGCACGATCCATCGATACAAACCCGATTAAACAGGAAAGGGCGGGATTTTTCCCGCGTGGTAGATGATACTGGCCATACATTTCAAAGGTAATTTTAATGTATGCAAACTGAATAATTATGAGTAACAATATGATATCTAGTAAAACTAAAAACACATATGATGTATTGTGTTAGAGTGTAGTAGTAGTGTTGTTGCATAGTTGTTAGATGTAACATGCGAGAACGTGTAGAGATGTAGTTTTTGAGGGCCTACAGAGAGAAAAGCGTAATACGGTCACCGAACTTCAGAATAATTTTTTGGCCACACTTTATTCAAAAGGAATGTTGTATGCGAAATAAACGTGAAGAGAGGGCTTTTTAGATCAACGGGGTACGTGATGTAACATGTGTGAATGTGTAGTTGATGCATTTGGCGGGGCCTAGAGAGGTATGTGTGTGTATTATGTATTCGAGATAGGCATGGATAGAGGGGCCGACGGGGGGGGGGGCGTGAGAGAGATAGCATGAGAAATGAGAGTGGTCTAGAGAGAGAGACAAATATGATGTCACGACAAGAGATTCCATTCCCTTGAGTGTGTATATGCAAGGGGGAGGGAATAGAGGCACCGGGAGAAATTTTCTGTGTGTGTGGTGTTTGTGTTGGTATGTGTGGGTGTGAGAAGATAATGAGACGTGGGGGCAGAGGGTGTGTCACCGCGTGAGGTCCGGTGGGTCGAGGTGAGGCCCTTCGTTCGGTTCCGTCCTGCGCCACATTGGTCGGCCCGTGACGCATTTAGGAATACCCATGGATGACTAGTCGTACAAGACAAAGATGGCAGAATTGTGAAGGACTCTGTGTCCAATGACAAAGCCGACTAGGATTTGTAACCCTAGATTCTCGGACTAAGGTAACCCCTTTATCTCTGATATTACTATTCATCTAACCTAACTTTAAGGGGCGTCCTACAGAATGCTCTGCTATACTCGTCGATTAGGAAGAGAGGTGTGAGACAATGCGTGAGAGACAGGCGTAAAGATAATGTGCGTATATGAGACACGTAGGCAAGTCCATGTATATAGAAAGGGTCGATGAGGATTGTGCGTGTATATGTTTGCGAGAGGAAGAGTGCTTGTGGTAAAGATTAGTGAAAACAGTTGTAAATGGTTACGAGAGGGAGGGAGGGTTATATCTAGAGCATGTGTGCGAGAAAGACACCTCGGGAGAGAGTGTGTGAGCATGTGTGAGAGACCACCAATGGAGAGTGAAACTACACGTAAAAGACTGCTCTACACATTGATTAAAGATATAAATTGTATCCAAATATTAGGATGGGATCATGATATTTGCAATTCGCGTATGGAGCGGTCATTGATCCATCAGACATCTAGATTCTATCGAATTTGAGCATGTCTATGTTATTATTCGACATAATTGATCCACATAGTTAGTATTTTGAATTCCTGACAATGCATCACTTTAGCAATCGAATATAAACGTAAGTATAGTTCATGTTGTGTGTGTAAAGCACATTATACATACGAAAGTTATACAATGGACATTATAAATAGCTACCTATGAACTAGCATACATTTGAATTCAACTTAAGGTGGTTTAAAAAAAATCAAATTCAACATGAAGTCCATTCAATTATTTGAATTTGATATCATGGCATTTGTAAACCATACCTAAATTATGGGGGCACCAATCTTTGCTCTGATTTTGTACATAATAGCATATGTAGTCGTGTACAAAATAG
Organism: Triticum urartu; assembly: GCF_056163025.1. Lineage (NCBI taxonomy): Eukaryota > Viridiplantae > Streptophyta > Magnoliopsida > Poales > Poaceae > Triticum > Triticum urartu. The sequence goes on along the minus strand of NC_141876.1, from coordinate 484,483,880 downwards.
ATTCAAATTTAGCTCCTCCATTTCAAAATAATCGTAGTTATAGGATTTTCAAGTGTCAAAATTTCAAAAAGAAGCGGATAATTTAATGAGGTTTTCAAACATACAAGGTCAAATATAACGTTGTATATTTAGGTCAATCCTCATAGTTCAAGAGTACTTAAACGTGAATGCTTGTGTTACAAAATTCCGAACGAAGCGCCAAAAGAGCCTCTACTCGCCCGAAACCACGTGAGACCAATGTTTGGTAGTACAAGGGAACTACTTTTCTAATAACTCCGACCCGTGAAACCTACCGGCCCGACGTCCAAAGGTCTAAACCGGGGTAGGTTTGTAGCTTCATCTAGAGGCCACACAACCGCATCCGAAAAACACTCATACACAATGGCGCCTAAGCACACATGCGCGCGGCCGAAATCGCTCCAGCCCACTATTTGGGACACCTGGGATTACCATCCTACCCCCGACCCGCAGTAGGTCCCAAATTTAAGAGGGGGGCAAAGTTTGTACTTTCCCCAAATTTCAAACAAGCGCGTCCTAGCTTTTGTTCAAAAAAGCCAAAAACAAGCACGTCCCAGACCGAAACATGGTTCCCCCCACCCGTCCGATTCCCCATTCGTACTCCGTGGGTGCCAAAACTACCTCTCCACCAGCCGCGAAACCCCGGCGTCCTCCGTCCGCCACCCCATCCCACCCATCAACCGCCGCCCTTCTCCATCACGCCGGAGCCGATATCCCAACGTCGTCGTCCACCGCAACCTCAACCGCAACGCCCTCCACGGCTAGTAGTTGAAGCCGAGGCCGAGCCGTCCGTACCCGAGCCAGTTCAACCACGCCGTCCTGCGCCTCACCGCTGCCGCTCCCACTTCGCCACCCTCCACCGCACCAGAGCTGTTCCTGCTACGCCGTCCTTCGCCGCCTCGGATCTGCTTCCCCTCCGCCGACATACGGCAACAACAACACAGTCAACAATTTGGCCATGGGTTCGTCCAAGCATGCACCCTCCAGAACATCGGTTTCCCCAGTAAAAACAAGAAGATCGGCGCGACATGTGGGGGTGACTACACCGGCAAACGAAAAAGGTACCCCTCTTCCCTTATTCGTTCAAATCTTACGTCTCTGCTTGCACGGTATTCATCCCACAGAAGACACTAGTTGACCGCTTCTTCTTGATACTAGATGTTCCTAGTAACTCGCGATGCACAAGGTTTCTCCTCATATACTATTTCACCTTAGCTAGAGGTCCGTCGCCCCCCTGAATTTCAATTTCTGGCCACTTGATTCCCAATTAACGGAAGCATTCCCCAGCGTAACAGGCGCTAGTACGCCTATTACACTGGTGAAGCAGCGCCTTGGTGTTTATCATAGGGGCGTGTGCGGCCTAGAGCTACTGGCGCCGGATCTGGAGGTCGGCCGGGATTAAAGGGATGGCCTCGGGGCGCTGCCAAGCACGGCGGTGGTGTGAGGTCGATGGGAGGGCGGGGCGGCGGAGGCAGGGGTCTGGGCCGGTGGTCGCTGGCGGTTCGAGAAAGATCGTCAACTGTGACTGGAGGGAGGTAGACGAAGGCCATCTGCCTGTTCCTTATAGATCAGACGGTTCATTAAAAAAATCGACTGACCTATTTATTTTCAGTCGACTGTTATCTTAGATATGACCACATGTGGTGGTGTGCTGGAGGAGTACCTGCATTTCCTGTGCTCATATATTACAAAATCATACAGAGTAGAATCTAATTTTGTTTGCCATGCAATGTTGTAGAGCTATCATATGTCTCCTGTCATTTATTTTTTAGCCACCTGCTATCTGCTACTTTTACAGTGCACTAGTTCTGCACACACTTCACCCTTACTCTCACTATTGTGTTTTTAGGCAAGGGTATTTCAGACTCTGCTGCCATGAGAGAAGCCAAAAAGAAAAGAGATAAGTCGCTCCAGCTTCTTGTGCGGCTAGGCAAGACACGTTTCAACGCTTTAATGGGTGCAGTGTCAGCAGATGGAGACGGGGAACGTAGCTCTGGAGTTGATGACCTCGCTCGCAATGAACCACCATCCCAGGTGCTTGCTTTAACTTCGCGGTGTCATATGTGGTTGCATGTTCCATATGGTGTCTAGCTTGTATTCGAAAGGCTGAAGTCGATAAGATAAGGAAAGATAATTTTTTTTACATGAACCACCATCCCGTGAGCACCAGAAGACAAATAGCTAGTCAGGGCACTGGCCGAGCCAGTGACAAGCCCAGCAAAGATAGGCATCACCTGGAAGCCAACTAAAAAGCTGCGATGGTGGCGAAGCAGCCCGCCTCCCACCAGGCTCTCAGGTCCTAGATGATCATGCTCACCACTCTAGCCGGATGTCTAGCTTGTATTGCTTCCAATTTGGTTAAATTGCATCTGCTTAGCTTACACATTATACCTTTGAATATGACATGCCTTTCTGTTTTTGGTACATACTAGTACATCTGTGTATTAACCATGTTCTTACATCAAACTAATGTTCTTGTGTATCCCTCATCAATCACTTATGACGAGGCAGGCAGGCAAGGGGACTACTCCTCATTTAAAGAATGCAGCGTCAGCCTCCCGACATAGTTCTCAAGAAACAGAAATGCTACATGAAGATAGTGAACGTAGCTCTATAGTTGATTACAGCATTTCCCCTACACTAGCATCGCAGGTGCTTGCTCTAACTTGGCAGCGTGATATGTGGTTGCATGTTGCATACGGTGTCTAGATTGTAATTCTTCCAATCTGGTTAAACTGCATGTGCTAGTCTGCTTAGCTTATACATTATGCCTGTTAATGTGACATGCCTTCCTGTATTTAGTACATAGTACATCTGTCTATTAAGCATGTCCTTACATAAAACTATTGTTTTTTTGTATCCCGCATCAATCAACATGACGAGACACCTTTAGTATATGCAGTGCGATATTAGTTGCATCTTTCATATGATTTATAGCATGCGCTGCTTTTAATTTGTAGAAATTCCATTTATGATGGGACACTTTTAACTTGGTAGAGTCATATTGGTTGCATCTTTCATGTGGTGTCTAGCTTGCATTGCTTCTTATTTGCTGGAATGGTTTCTGCTTAGTTTACACAAACAGTTGTGAACATGCCATGCCGTCCTATTTTTCGTACATATTCCATCCTGGTATCATGTGTTTGCCTTACATCAAAGTAGTGATTGTCAGTATCATGCATGAATGAGTTCTGAAGAGACAATTTTATTGCTTTTTCTTGTCGGTTTTACTTGACAATTCAAAATCAATAAAGCGGAAGGAAGTTAGCAAGGCAGCGGATAAAGGTGCTCCTTCCGAACGGAGGGCCTCTACAGTTTCTACTTCTCCACACCCCCAAGATGATTTCCAAGACAACACATGCATAGACACTCAACAAAGCTGTGTTTATGATGAGCACGTCTCCCCTAGTGCAGCATCACCGGTGCTCCCTCTAACTTGGCACTGTTATATGTGGTTGCATGTTATGTGTGATGTCTAGCTTGTTTTACTTCTAATTTTGTTGAATTCCATCTACTTACTTTACACATTATACTTGAGTAAGACACATGTTCCTGTTTCTAGAACATACAATATCTGTCTATCACACCATGTTCTTACATCATATTACTACTGTTGTGTAACCCGCAACAATCACTTATCATAAGACACATTTGACTTCGGAGTGTGATATAGGTTACATCTCACATTCTTTTCTAGCTTGTACTACTAATTTGTTGAAATGGCACTTATGACGAGACAGTTTTAACTTGGTAGAGTGATATTCGTTGCATCTTTCATATGGTGTCTAGCTTTCATTGCTTCTAAGTTTTTGAAATGCCTTCTCCTTAGTTTACACATCATAAGCTGTGAATATGCAATGCTGTGAATATGCAATGGCACTAATGACGAGAGACCTCTAACATGGTAGTGTGATGTTGTTTGCATCTTGCATATGATTTATTTCTTGTACTGCTTCACATTTGTTTAAACGCCATTTATGATGAGACACTGTTAACTTGGCAGAGCGATATTTGTAGCATCTTTCATATGGTGTCTACCTTCCATTGCATTGCTTCTAATTTGGTGAAATGTCTTCTTGTTAGTTTACACATCATAGTTCTGGTTATCTCTTCCATCCTGTTTTTCATACATATTACATCCTCCTATCATGTGCTTGTCTAACATCAAAGTTCAGTTCGTCTGCATCACGCATCAATTTGTTCTGAAGAACTAAATTTTTATTCGTTTTTCTTGTCGGCTTGACTTAACATGGCACAGAGAAAGAGGAAGAAACACAGAATGGCAGGGAATGAGAAGCGGATGAATCCGACAGATTCTGCTGGTACTGATGGTGCAATAGAAGGTCAAAGTCCAGCAGAAAATTCTACAAACACGGCATCCCTACACGAGTTGCAAAAAAAGACAAACAGAAACAAATAGCTGCCACCAAACAAGCAGAGACAGCCCTAGTTCTTGCAACACCTACCACAGTACTACCAGCTGCACGACGTACTCGTGCGTCAACTGAGCTAGCAGCACGTTCCCAAGCTCCCTTGCCACCTGACACTACTTCCCAAGCACTCTTGACACAAGACGAGTTGGCAATATCAGATGAACCCTGTGAGCTTCAACAGCAAGAAGGTAGTTGCTGGAGTCAAGTTACAGTTGCATGCTTCTTTATATGTAGTCTCACAGTTTGATGTACACTAAAACTTCCTATGTTTGTTGTTGGACTAGCACCTAGGCGCAAGAGGAAACAAACATCAGGGATAATGCTCGATAGGTTAACTAAATCTAGAGGAGGAAGAATGGAGATTCATTTTGAGGTAGGTTTAAAAAGGCCACGTGATGCTACAGAGTCAGCCAAGTTAGTATTAGAGGTAGCGGTTGCTGTTAGGTGTCATGTACGTATCCTCCCAACATGGATTCAGTACAGGAATGACAAAGACAAAACCCAGTTCAACACCTTCCTCGACCATTTATCTGTAAGTATGGTTATGTATGGAAACTAGTAATATCGTCTTGCTCTGTCCAATACTTTCTAGGTTGCTGATAATGAGACTCCCATAATTTTCAACAGATGAGGTTCAAGTTGGATAGCCAAGATGATGCAACCAGACAAGCTTGCACCCATGTTTTCAAGTCTGCTCTGCGACAGTATCGCTATAACTTGAGGAAAACTCGCTTTGAAGGCAAGGCTAACGGTGAACTTGCCCAAACATCTCCAGTGGAAAATATATCTGATGAAGACTGGAGAGGCCTCGTTAAACACTGGTTTGATCCGAAGTATCAGGTACATTATATATATGTCATCAGATCACATGTTGAAGTCCTATTTACGCATGTGCCATACAAATCTATCTTCTTGTAGGTGAACTGTTCAAAGAACAAGGCCAACCGTACGAAAGTGAAATTCCAACAGACGACAGGATCTCGTAGCTATATTGCACACTGCGAGGCTCTTGTAATTAGCTGTTGTTTCACTCTTTTCGCTGTATCATATTATCAGATCTATATTGACTTGTTCCAAATGCAGAGGAAAGCCCGCAAGGACCAAAAAGTACCTGAACCAAATGCTGTGGAAATCTTCAAGGACTGTCACACCAGCAAGAAGAAGGGCATGACTACACCAGTCAAAGCCGCTGTTGTAAGTCCTTAATCCTCATGCCTTTTAACTACTACTTACTCTGACTTGTGCCTTGAACTGCATGGTTTGCAGCCAATGTCTATTACTCTTTTCAATTTTATACACAATTGTCTTAGCGTATCATTGCACCTTACAAGGTTTAAAAGAGAGGAGTGATGTTCCTTTCATCTTGACCCGTAATCTAGTTCCGTGCTGGACTTGCCCACACAATGTTACAATTGCCTGTTTGTCTGTTCTCAGTTGTTTTGTGATATGAATGACGTCATACTATGCTTACCGTATTATAAACTTCGTCTCTTCATCCTTAGCCCTCAATACAATGTGAAGAAATAGATAATACATTAGCGATGGTACATGGTCATATGTTTGGAACCTGGTTTTATTATGTACTTTGCAATAAAATACAACTAATATTTTACATGGGTTCACCAGAATAAGTTCTGTATATAGACCAAAGCTATTTTGTTTGGTTTTGCTGCCTCCTTAATATCTTCTGTTCTGGTACTACTAATGTAAAACCTCAACTTTTCAGCGATCTATGGAAAAATGGTGGAACCGCCACCTTCTGAAGGTCGCGAGGCAACTATAACCGCAATGTCAGCTCTTGCTGCAGTGGGTCAGTACCTGTCCACTAATAGTGCCAAAATCACGTTCCTGCGTAAAACTGGGTTGGTTGTTAAGGCAATATCGTCCAAAATGCCTCATGATCAAGATATGCAAGCTCAAAGCAATGTTGTATCTGCGCTCCACACACAAGTCCATTCCCTAACAGAGACCCTTTGTGAAATAAGGAGAAACATTGCTCAATGTCGTCAAGATATGCATGGTTTTGAAACCAGACTATCAGACATTTGCTATGTTGTTCAGGAGCCCAGGGGAAACGAAGGCGAGGGTTATGGTGCTCCATCGGACAATACAGCATGAAAACGTAACAGTCAGGTCAAATGAACTGAGCTTCTGAACTTCTGGTGGTGCATTTATCTGCTAGACTGTTAAGTTTTATGCCAACCTTCCTTTTGTTATATAGTTGTAATTTGTTTTGGTGCGATACAAAATGTATTCTTAACGTGCAGCCACCACCTGAAGAAAACAGCAAGCCATTTTTGTATAGTGTAGGGTGTTCCCTATATTTGCACTGGTGGCGATCTTTGATGCCGAGTGGATGTAATCTATGCAATCGCCTTAATAGCCTAGCGTTAGTTTTGGCCTTATTTATTTCCTAGTCTTCTTTTTCCCTGGTTTGCTAGTGGCCGCAACTACCATGGGCCATATACGGGCTGTAGGATCCATGGGTCACCTACGGGCCGTCGATAAATGGGCCTGTAATCGGTGGGCCTCGGGCCGTCGGATAAATGTGTCTACATGGGCCATAATCGGGCGTAATTGGTATTGACCCAGCAAGGTAACAGGCCGTTAATAGGCCGTAGGACAGCAAAGGCTTAATTCTGTCACAGGCATAACACGTCGTTATTGGGCCAGAATATAGGACGGGCTGGAAACGGGGCAACAGGTTAACAGGCCAGAAACGGGCCGACTCTTGCCATTGGCCGATTTTGGCCCATTAGGGTAACAGGCCAGTAACGGGTCGACTCTTGCCTGGGCCGAATTTGGCCCATTAGTGGAACAGGCCAGTAACGGGCCGGAAGTAATCGAGGGCCGAAAAGGAGCCCAAGAACGTATGGGCCGTCAATAGGCCGAAAGCTAACACGGGCTGGAAACGGCCCATGTAAATCACGGGCCATTAACGGGTATAATGAAAATTACTGTTCATTATGGGCTAGACTCACCGTGGGCCTGTAATGGGCCGAAAGATACGAAGGCCTCATATGGGCCGAAAGACGTCGTGGGCCATACATGGGCCGAAAGTGAAATGTGCTTGTATTATATTCGACGGCCCACATGACGTTGTTGGGCCGATTTCCTTTAGGGCCTAACGGGCTGTGAGTTAACGGGCCGTAAAATGGGCTATTTGCGAAGACACCGTTAACAGGCTTTTCATGGGCCAGCCCGTTAACTTTTAACCAAGTCAAATGGGCCGGCTTTGTAAGCTAAATGGGCCACTGTTGGGACGTGCCACATGTCGACATATCATAGGCGCCTATCTGACCCACTGACGGGCTGACACTTGTTTCGTCCGGCCAATAAGAATTTTACACGTGGAAATTTCCCATTGGTCGGGGCTGTTAACGGGTTATCGGATCAAAAACCCAACCCGATAGCTTAACGGTGTTCCGTTACTGTGGATGCCACGTGTCGGTCACCCTTGACAAAAGCACTTCTGTGACGCGCGATTTATCGTCCTGGAAGTGGACACTTCCGTGATGATAATTTTGGTAATGTCATGGAACACTTCTACGACAGCACAGGTATGACTATCTTGATTCTGTCATAAATTTGTCATGGATGTACATGCATGACAAAAAAAGCGACCTACTGTGAAAAACACGTATCATCACGGAAGTGTATTTTTTGTAGTGGGATGGAGGGGAAACCCCAGTCCGCGGACGAAGTGGTGAAGGAAGACCACCCTCTCGTGAGGTTCTAGGGTAGGGATGACCTGCCCTGCGGCTGGTAGCCGGTGCGCGATATCCTCGGCTAAGTATCCGGCTCCACGTAACTTTTTGATGTGCCCCTCCGTGATGGAGGAGGCCATCCACTTGCCTCCTGCTCCGGACATGTTTTGGAGAGAGTTGAGAAGGAGGATGCGGACTTGGGCGCTGGAGCTCGAGTGCGCAAGAATGGATGAGCAGGGAGGAAGAAGGCGTGGATAGAAAAAGGTGAGATCTTATCCCTTTGTAAGGGCGAACTAAACTATGTGCCCCCACTAGCCTCGTAAAATTCACTTATCCACCAAGCGCCGTAATTAATGGCGCGGTTGGGTTACCCACGTCCGTATTGATGAGAATCCCGTAATAAGGGGAACACAATCTCTGCTTTGACGAGCCGTGTCAAGAAACCGCCTCTCGTTATGTGCAGGGCTGGTTAAGGAAAAACGGTTCGAATAATTACCGGGCCATGGCATGATGTCATGCTGCCAAAATGTGTCAGAAGATTGGATATGTGGAAATATTATTCTCTCTACGGTGGTATGTGGAACTTATTTTGCAGGGTCGGACACTACCCTTGTATTCAAACTCTTCTGTGGTGTATTCGGAGGAGGAACCCGCCTTGCAATGCCGAAGACAACACTGCGTGCCGGACTCATCATCATTGAAGCCTGGTTCAGGGGCTACTGAGGGAGTCCTGAATTAGGGGGTCTCCGGACAGCCGGACTATATCCTTTGGCCGGACTGTTGGACTATGAAGATACAAGATTGAAGACTTCGTCCCGTGTCCGGATGGGACTCTACTAGGCGTGGAAGGCAAGCTAGGCAATACGGATATGTATATCTCCTCCTTTGTAACCGACCTTGTGTAACCCTAGCCCCCTCCGGTGTCTATATAAACCGAAGGGTTTTAGTCTGTAGGACAACATACAATCATACCATAGGCTAGCTTCTAGGGTTTAGCCTCTCCGATTTCGTGGTAGATCAACTCTTGTACTATTCATATTATCAAGAATAATCAAGCAGGATGTAGGGTTTTACCTCCATCAAGAGGGCCCGAACCTGGGTAAAACATCGTGTCCCCTGCCTCCTGTTACCATCCACCTTAGACGCACAGTTTGGGACCCCCTACCCGAGATCCGCTGGTTTTGACACCGACAAACGCCAATCAATATTGTTAGATTCGTACGTACTCCTAGATTTGTACTCGAGATGGTTTCCAATTTGACTATTGACAAGATTAATAGTACATGAGATGTATAATGTGAAAATTATATCATTGGAAACTCCTTTCACATACGAATTTGACCGTATGCTTTGTGTAAGTTGCATGTCATATATTATTACTCTAACATTTGGTCAAAGTTAGCCTCGAAAAACACATTAGACCTTGTATGCTTTGTGTAAGTTGCATGTCATATATTATTACTCTAACATTTGTGTAAGTTGCATGTCATATATTATTACTCTAACATTTGGTCAAAGTAGTATAGTGGAAGTGGATCCTCTGACGTAGGTATCCCTGCCTTACCCTCCCTTTCGGTCACTTACTGGCGGACCCCATGCTTGCTAGGCCCCGCATGTCAGTTACTCAATGGGTTCGGCCACATCAGGGGATCCTCATCCGTAGTATACTCCTTCTGTTTTTATTTACTCCGCATAAAACGGAGGGAGTGGTGGTATAATAAATGACGCGGGCGGGGAAGGGGGAGGGACGTCGGTTTGCTCTCAACTGCGGTCCCACAAGCGAGCGAAAACGTAAGACGAAGCGTGCTCCATTCGGTGAGCGACGTGGAGGGTCCAGCGTGCCGGGCTACAATGCGAACGCGACAAGAGCGATGTATAGTCAAAACCGATTGCCGGTCGTCACCGGAACCACTATTCACACCAGAACCTTCGCTGGTCGGCCTGCACCAGCCAATGCCCTAAAACCACACCAAATCTCCAGCCCATTCCCCCACCTTTCTATCCCCTAGCCCGCATCAAGTGTCCCCTAGTTCGCCGGAAAGCGATGGTGCACCGCAAGATCACTTACTACAAGATGCTGACGCCGGAGCGCAGCGCAGAAATCGCGGCGGCGGTCGGCGCCACAGACCTTCGTTCCCAAGCTCGCTTTGTGGCGGGCAAGTCCCCGAGTTCTCTGGAGCCAAGCTACGAGGAGGAGGAAGCCGATCCAATGTTCATGGCGGAGGTCGCGGCACAGAAGGCCTCCGATGGGTATGAGATGATGGACGTCGACTTCGTGCCGGCGTCCGAGTCCCCCATGGTGCAGGCGAAGCAGCGGTTCAACATGGCAATACTAAAGGAGGACCAGGAGGCAGAGGCTCAACTCGACACGGAGCGCGCACATGTCGCTACCATCAAGGCTCTCTTGCAGGCGGAACCGGATGTCGTGGATGTGAACCGGGCGGCGGAGGCTCAACTTCAGGCGGAGCGCGCGGTTGCCGCTGCCATCGAGGCCCTCCTGCAGGCGGAACCGGACATCCTGGACTTGAACCGGGCGCCAGAGGCTCGACTCGATGCAGAGCACACGGATGCCGCTCTCATCAATGCCCTCCTGCAGGCGGAACCGGACGTCTTGGACTTGAACCGGGCGGCGGAGGCTCGACTCGACGCGGAGCGCGCGGATGCCGCTGCCATCGAGGCCCTCCTGCACGTGGAACCGGGAGTCCTCGACTTGAACCGGCTGTGCTCTCGTCCGTGCAGAGCGCCCGCCCGCTCCACTTGAACGAGTAGCTGGAGGCCGAGGACAACCACGGTGCGGAGACACACGTCGGCAACGACGGCTGGTTCGCGCCGGTAGCCAAAGACGACGAGGCCGTCTCTTTCCGCAAGCAGTGATAGTTTTTCTTTATGTTGTTGTTTTTATGGATCTTTTGCTGTGTAAAAACATATATTGTTATGCAAGTCGCCTGACTTGGGTCAGTCTACCATTTCAGTCGGTTGGATGAATATCCTACGTCTCCTAACCCTTCTTTCCTCCTTCTTCCTCACCTCTTCTTCTTCTCTAACAGACCACCGCACGGGCCGTACGGATACTCCCCAACATGCGGTTGGATAAACATACTCTATGAACGAAAATTATGTGTCGGCGATAGGATGGCTGAGTTTGGTTTGTTCACATGCGACAGCACGTGTCAGTGAGGGTGCGTTCCCTTGGTTGGGTTTGCGGCGTGCAGGAGCGACTGTGTGAGGGTGCGGTGCGACCGCGGCGTGCAGGAGCGACCGTGTGAGGGTGCGGTGCGACCGCGACAGCCGTGCGCAAGTGTACCTCCTTCTCATTTTGAAAACTTTAGGCAAGCTTGGCAAAAATGTGTGGCGAAGTTTGGCAATGCAAGGCCTAGACCCAAACAGGATAAGTACGTGCGTACTAGGAGTACTAGTATTAAAAAGAAAGGCGGGGTTTTCCTTCGCAGGATTTAATCGATACAAATCCTTGTTTCACGTGTCAATTAATGCGTATTTTTTCTCCAAAGACCAAAGAGCTAACCATCTCACTCCTCATCGCTTGATTAATGCAGCGCCATGCAAACCAACCTTCTCACTTCCGCATGCATGCATGTCGTCTCTCTCTCCCGTGTCCATCTCTCTGCACGCATGCGCCTCTCGGTCTCTCTCCTGTTTCTGCATACAAGCAGCTCTCTCTGCCTTGGGAAGATGCGAAGCACATGGGAAAGAGAGATGGGATTACTGTAGGCACGCATGCAGTGGAAAGGGATGGAGGGCCTGGTTGGAAAGAGCGGTGAAAAAATGCCAATGCGCAGAGCATTGCGGGGAAAACGAAATTTTCTTAGACGCAGACAAAAAAGGACCGGAGGGAGTACTACTAGGAGTACTAGTGCGGTGAGATGGTTTCTCGAAGAAGACGATGGAGAAGCGGAGTCAGCGAAGAGTGAAATGATGGTTGCTTCGTCCGTGCTTTTGTGATTTGATGCCTCACTGCTTTGTGATTTGTGATAGAAGGGACAGGGGAGTAGACTCTGTGCTCTATACTATACTACATGCGTCCAAGCATGGGAGAAAGAGGAGATACGTTGCATTTTTCTATTCCTTCAATCAATTAATTAGGGAGCTTCGGTTCCATCTTTTTGGCTTTGGCAACACCGTCCACAATGGTTCCCACGATGCCAAAAGCTATTTTAACATTTGGCTACACATTGTGGATGCCCTTAACCTTACCACTTGGTTTTGCTCCTGTGTGCTATCTATACAAATCTCAATTATATTGATCTAAAAAATTATAGAGTCAAGATTAGTAAAAAGGAGGTGATTTTGCCGCGCGGATGGCGGGGGAGGTTTCTTATTTGAGCAGTACTACATCCATGTAATGGTTTATGTAAAGTTACGAATTGATGTGATGTGGGACTATTTGATTGGATTAAAGGAGAGGATTAGGCCCACCCCACCTGAAAATCAGGGGGCATATATAGATTAGATGGAAAGTATACGTAGCAGCTATGTAGCCCTTTGTAAGTCTAGGATTAGGCTTCTTATTTTCGGAGGACGTTGTCCTGACGGATTGCTAACATGCGGTCCCACGTGTCAGTGCTTTACCAAGCTGATCCGCGTCCCACATGAGGCAGAACAATGGTAGAAGCAACACGTGGTTAAGTTGAAGAAGATGAGGGAGAAGCGGATTCAGCAACGAGTGAAATGATGGTTGCTTCGTCCCACCAACTTAACTGCGGGAAAGGTGCAGCTTTGTGATTTGACGCCTCATTGCTCATTACTATGCCGGCGCCATGACTGGGGTGCTTCACCCCGGCTGCTCTGCGCTGTATTCCGGTATGGCACGTGGACCCGGTAGCTTGATGTCCCACATGTCGGCGAAAGGGACTAGAAGATTTATGAAAGTGAGCGCTCCAATCTTACGACGGAGGAGTAGACGACACGACGGCCCAGTGAACTGTCACTTGTACTGTATAGTACTATAGTTTTGCTGTTTCGCACGATCCATCGATACAAACCCGATTAAACAGGAAAGGGCGGGATTTTTCCCGCGCAGTAGATGATACTGGCCATACATTTCAAAGGCAATTTTAATGTATGCAAACTAAATAATTATAAGTAACAATATGATATCTAGTAAAACTAAAAACACATATGATTTATTGTGTTAGAGTGTATTAGTAGTAGTGTTGTATTGCATAGTTGTTAGATGTAACATGCGAGAACGTGTAGAGATGTAGTTTTGGAGGGCCTACAGAGAGAAAAGCGTAATACGGTCACCGAACTTCAGAATAAGCTGATTACGGTCACTATATATGTTTTGCGGTGATTATACGGTCACTTGCTCACAGTTCAGCATCGGATTGCACTCTGTTGACCAGCCAAATAGTCTGCGTGGCGCCATGTTGACTAGTTAAATTGACCATGTTCCTTGTGGTTCCCACCTGTCAGTTCGCATAGGCAAAAGGTCAGATAAACACAAATTTACGCAGGCGCGACAAGGCTCCAACCCGTGCGCGGGAATCACCTGGTTGTGTATGTGTCTGTCAGGGCCTGATGTGTGCGCATGCACGTGTAGGTTGAGCACTTGAGCGTGAAAGTGTGTGTTGGTCGTGTGGTGTACTGGTGTTTGCATGCATGCGTGCGTGCATGCGTGTGAGTGTTGCGTGCGTGCGTGGCTGTGTACAGGGGGTATGCGATGGAGAGAGAGAGATGCTCTTCGTTTCTCTTTATTATGACTAACTTTGTATATAGTATAAAATATACAAATTCACAGTGCGGAATAAATATCATTGTGGGCACCATGCAATGCAAATTAGTGTTCGTACTCCTCCATATAACTTTGTAATGTTGTATATATGTAGAAACTCTAAAATAATTTTTTGGCCACACTTTATTCAAAAGGAATGTTGTATGCGAAATAAACGTGAAGAGAGGGCTTTTTAGATCAACAGGGTACGTGATGTAACATGTGTGAATGTGTAGTTGATGCATTTGGCGGGGCCTAGAGAGGTATGTGTTGGAAATATGCCCTAGAGGCAATAATAAAAGCATTATTATTATATTTCCTTGTTCATGATAATTGTCTTTATTCATGCTATAATTGTGTTATCCGGAAATCGTAATACATGTGTGAATAATAGACACCAACATGTCCCTAGTAAGCCTCTAGTTGACTAGCTCGTTGATCAACAGATAGTCATGGTTTCCTGACTATGGACATTGGATGTCATTGATAACGAGATCACATCATTAGGAGAATGATGTGATAGAAAAGACCCAATCCTAAACATAGCACAAGGTCGTATAGTTCGTTTGCTAGAGTTTTCCAATGTCAAAGTATCTTTTCCTTGGACCATGAGATCGTGTAACTCCCGGATACCGTAGGAGTGCTTTGGGTGTACCAAACGTCACAACGTAACTGGGTGACTATAAAGGTATACTACGGGTATCTCCGAAAGTGTCTGTTGGGTTGACACGGATCAAGACTGGGATTTGTCACTCCGTATGACGGAGAGGTATCACTGGGCCCACTCGGTAATGCATCATCATAATGAGCTCAAAGTGACCAAGTGTCTGGTCACGGGATCATGCATTACGGTACGAGTAAAGTGACTTGCCGGTAACGAGATTGAACGAGGTATTGGGATACCGACGATCGGATCTCGGGCAAGTAACATACCGATTGACAAAGGGAATTGTATACGGGGTTGCTTGAATCCTCGACATCGTGGTTCATCCGATGAGATCATCGAGGAGCATGTGGGAGCCAACATGGGTATCCAGATCCCGCTGTTGGTTATTGGCCGGAGAGCGATCTCGGTCATGTCTACATGTCTCCCGAACCCGTAGGGTCTACACACTTAAGGTTCGGTGACGCTAGGGTTGTAGGGATATGTATATGAAGTAACCCGAATGTTGTTCGGAGTCCCGGATGAGATCCCGGACGTCACGAGGAGTTCCGGAACGGTCCGTAGGTAAAGAATTATATATAGGAAGTGCTATTTCGGGCATCGGGACAAGTTTTGGGGTCACCGGTATTGTACCGGGACCACCGGAAGGGTCCCGGGGGTCCACCGGGTGGGGCCACCTGTCCCGGGGGGCCACATGGGCTGGAGGGGGTGCGCCTTGGCCTACATGGGCCAAGCGCACCAGCCCCAAGAGGCCCATGCGCCTAGGGTTTCAAGGAGGGAAGAGTCACAAAGGGGGAAGGCACCCCTAGGTGCCTTGGGGAGGAGGGATTCCTCCCCTTGGCCGCACCCCCCTAGGAGATTAGATCTCCTAGGGCCGGCGCCCCCCTGGCCCTCCTATATATAGTGGGGAGATGGAGGACTTCTTACCTTGATCTTTGGTGCCTCCCTCTCCCTCTCCAACACATCCTCCTCCATAGTGCTTGGCGAAGCCCTGCCGGAGTACTGCAGCTCCATCAACACCACGCCGTCGTGCTGCTGCTGGAGCCATCTCCCTCAACCTCTCCTTCCCCCTTGCTGGATCAAGAAGAAGGAGACGTTACGCTGACCGTATGTGTGTTGAACGCGGAGGTGCTGTCCGTTCGGCGCTAGGATCTCCGGTGATTTGGATCACGTCGAGTACGCCTTCCTCATCCCCGTTCTTTGAACGCTTCCGCGCGTGATCTACAAAGGTATGTAGATGCAATCCAATCACTCGTTGCTAGATGAACTCCTAGATGGATCTTGGTGAAACCGCAGGAAATTTTTTGTTTTCTGCAACGTTCCCCAACAGTGGCATCATGAGCTAGGTCTATGCATAGTTCTCTTGCACGAGTAGAACACAATTTGTTGTGGGCATTGATGTTGTCAACTTTCTTGCCGCTACTAGTCTTATCTTGCTTCAACGGTATTGTGGGATGAAGTGGCCCGGACCAACCTTACACGTATGCTTACGTGAGACCGGTTCCACCGACTAACATGCACAAGTTGCATAAGGTGGCTGGCGGGTGTCTGTCTCTCCTACTTTAGTTGGAGCGGATTCGATGAAAAGGGTCCTTATGAAGGGTAAATAGAAGTTGACAAATCACGTTGTGGCTTTCACGTAGGTAAGAAAACGTTCTTGCTAGAACCCTACTTCAGCCACGTAAAACTTGCAACAACAATTAGAGGACGTCTAACTTGTTTTTGCAGCAAGTGCTTTGTGATATGATATGGCCAAAGTTGTGATGAATGATGAATGATCTATATGTGATGTATGAGATGTTCATGCTATTGTAATAGGAATCATGACTTGCATGTCGATGAGTATGACAACCGGCAGGAGCCATAGGAGTTGTCTATATTTTTTGTATGACTTGCGTGTCATTGAGAAACGCCATGTAAATTACTTTACTTTATTGCTGAACGCGTTAGCCATAGTAGTAGAAGTAATAGTTGGCGAGCAACTTCATGGAGACACGATGATGGAGATCATGATGATGGAGATCATGGTGTCATGCCGGTGACAAGATGATCATGGAGCCCCAAGATGGAGATCAAAGGAGCTATGTGATATTGGCCATATCATGTCACTATTATTATTTGATTGCATGTGATGTTTATCATGTTTCTGCATCTTGTTTACTTAGAACGACGGTAGTAAATAAGATGATCCCTCATAATAATTTCAAGAAAGTGTTCCCCCTAACTGTGCACCGTTGCGATAGTTCGTTGTTTCGAAGCACCACGTGATGATCGGGTGTGATAGATTCTAACATTCACATACAACGGGTGTAAGACAGATTTACACATGCAAAACACTTAGGTTGACTTGACGAGCCTAGCATGTACAGACATGGCCTCGGAACACAGAAGACCGAAAGGTCGAGCATGAGTCGTATAGAAGATACGATCAACATGAAGATGTTCACCGACGTTGACTAGTCCGTCTCACGTGATGATCGGACACGGCCTAGTTAACTCGGATCATGTTATACTTAGATGACTGGAGGGATGTCTATCTAAGTGGGAGTTCATTGAATAATTTGATTAGATGAACTTAATTATCATGAACTTAGTCTAAAATCTTTACAATATGTCTTGTAGATCAAATGGCCAACGTAGTCCTCAACTTCAACGCGTTCCTAGAGAAAACCAAGCTGAAAGACGATGGCAGCAACTACACGGACTGGATCTGGAACCTGAGGATCATCCTCATAGCTGCCAAGAAAGATTATGTCCTACAAGCACCGCTAGGTGACGCACCTGTTCTCCCTGCAGAACAAGACGTTATGAACGCTTGGCAGGCACGTATCGATGACTACTCCCTCGTTCAGTGCGGCATGCTTTACAGCTTAGAGCCAGGGCTCCAAAAGCGTTTTGAGAGACACGGAGCATATGAGATGTTCGAAGAGCTGAAAATGGTTTTCCAAGCTCATGCCCGGGTCGAGAGATATGAAGTCTCCGACAAATTCTTCAGCTGTAAGATGGAGGAAAATAGTTCTGTCAGTGAGCACATACTCACAATGTCTGGGTTACATAACCGCTTGACTCATCTGGGAGTTAATCTCCCGGATGACGCGGTCATTGACAGAATCCTCCAGTCGCTTCCACCGAGCTACAAGAGCTTTGTGATGAACTTCAATATGCAGGGGATGGAAAAGACCATTCCTGAAGTATTTGCAATGCTGAAATCAGCAGAGGTAGAAGTCAAAAAGGAACATCAAGTGTTGATGGTGAATAAAACCACTAAGTTCAAGAAAGGCAAGGGTAAGAAAACCTTCAAGAAAGACGGCAAGGGAGTTGCCGCGCCCGGCAAGCAAGCTGCCGGGAAGAAGCCAAAGAATGAACCTAAGCCCGAGACTCAGTGCTTTTATTGCAAGGAAAGTGGTCACTGGAAGCGGAACTGCCCCAAATACTTAGCGGACAAGAAGGCCGGCAAAACGAAAGGTATATGTGATATACATGTAATTGATGTGTACCTTACCAGTACTCGTAGTAGCTCCTGGGTATTTGATACCGGTGCAGTTGCTCACATTTGTAACTCAAAGCAGGAGCTGCGGAATAAGCGGAGACTGGCGAAGGACGAGGTGACGATGCGCGTCGGGAATGGTTCCAAGGTCGATGTGATCGCCGTCGGCACGCTACCTCTACATTTACCTACGGGATTAGTTTTGAACCTCAATAATTGTTATTTAGTGCCAAGTTTGAGCATGAACATTGTATCAGGATCTCGTTTAATACGAGATGGCTACTCATTTAAATCCGAGAATAATGGTTGTTCTATTTATATGAGAGATATGTTTTATGGTCATGCTCCGATGGTAAATGGTTTATTCTTAATGAATCTCGAGCGTAATGCTACACATATTCATAGTGTGAGTACCAAAAGATGTAAGATTGATAATGATAGTCCCACATACTTGTGGCACTGCCGCCTTGGTCACATAGGTGTCAAACGCATGAAGAAGCTCCATGCTGATGGACTTTTAGAGTCTCTTGATTACGAATCATTTGACACGTGCGAACCATGCCTCATGGGTAAAATGACCAAGACTCCGTTCTCAGGAACAATGGAGCGAGCAACCAACTTATTGGAAATCATACATACTGATGTGTGCGGTCCAATGAGTGTTGAGGCTCGCGGTGGCTATCGTTATGTTCTCACCCTCATTGATGACTTGAGTAGATATGGGTATGTCTACTTAATGAAACACAAGTCTGAGACCTTTGAAAAGTTCAAGGAATTTCAGAGTGAGGTTGAGAATCAACGTGACAGAAAAATCAAGTTCCTACGATCAGATCGTGGAGGAGAATACTTGAGTCACGAGTTTGGCACACACTTAAGAAAATGTGGAATAGTTTCACAGCTCACGCCACCTAGAACACCTCAGCGTAATGGTGTGTCCGAACGTCGTAATCGCACTCTATTAGATATGGTGCGATCTATGATGTCTCTTGCCGATTTACCACTATCTTTTTGGGGCTATGCTTTAGAGACTGTCGCATTCACTTTAAATAGGGCTCCGTCGAAATCCGTTGAGACGACACCGTTTGAATTATGGTTTGGGAAGAAACCTAAGCTGTCGTTTCTAAAAGTTTGGGGATGCGATGCTTATGTCAAGAAACTTCAACCTGAAAAGCTCGAACCCAAGTCGGAAAGATGCGTCTTCATAGGATACCCTAAAGAAACTATTAGGTATACCTTCTACCTTAGATCCGAAGGCAAGATCTTTGTTGCCAAGAATGGATCCTTTCTAGAGAAGGAGTTTCTCTCGAAAGAAGTAAGTGGGAGGAAAGTAGAACTTGATGAAGTATTACCTCTTGAACCGGAAATGGCGCAACTCAAGAAAATGTTCCTGAGGTGCCTGCACCGACTAGAGAGGAAGTTAATGATAATGATCAAGATACTTCTGATCAAGCTCCTACTGAAATTCGTAGGTCCACACGGACACGTTCCGCACCAGAGTGGTACGGCAACCCTGTCTTGGAAATCATGTTGTTGGACAACGGTGAACCTTCGAACTATGAAGAAGCGATGGCGGGCCCGGATTCCGACAAATGGCTAGAAGCCATGAAATCCGAGATAGGATCCATGCATGAAAATGAAGTATGGACTTTGACTGACTTGCCCGTAGAGCGGCGAGCCATAGAAAATAAATGGATCTTTAAGAAGAAGACAGACGCGGATGGTAATGTGACCATCTATAAAGCTCGGCTTGTCGCTAAGGGTTATCGACAAGTTCAAGGGGTTGACTACGATGAGACTTTCTCACCGGTAGCGAAGCTGAAGTCCGTCCGAATCATGTTAGCAATTGCCGCATTCTATGATTATGAAATATGGCAAATGGACGTCAAAACGGCATTCCTTAATGGTTTCCTTAAGGAAGAATTGTATATGATGCAGCCGGAAGGTTTCGTCGATCCTAAGTATGCTAACAAGGTGTGCAAGCTCCAACGCTCGATTTATGGGCTGGTGCAAGCATCTCGGAGTTGGAACATTCGCTTTGATGAGATGATCAAAGCGTTTGGGTTTACACAGACTTATGGAGAAGCCTGCGTTTACAAGAAAGTGAGTGGGAGCTCTGTAGCATTTCTCATATTATATGTGGATGACATACTTTTGATGGGAAATGATATAGAGCTTTTGGACAGCATCAAGGCCTACTTGAATAAGAGTTTTTCAATGAAGGGCCTTGGAGAAGCTGCTTATATATTAGGCATCAAGATCTATAGAGACAGATCAAGACGCCTCATAGGTCTTTCGCAAAGCACATACCTTGATAAGATATTGAAGAAGTTCAATATGGATCAGTCTAAGAAGGGGTTCTTGCCTGTGTTGCAAGGTGTGAAATTGAGCTCAGCTCAATGTCCGACCACGGCAGAAGATATAGAAGAGATGAGTGTCATCCCCTATGCCTCAGCCATAGGTTCTATTATGTATGCCATGCTGTGTACCAGACCTGATGTAAACCTTGCCGTAAGTTTGGTAGGAAGGTACCAAAGTAATCCTGGCAAGGAACATTGGACAGCGGTCAAGAATATCCTGAAGTACCTGAAAAGGACTAAGGAAATGTTTCTCGTCTATGTAGGTGACGAAGAGCTCATCGTAAAGGGTTACGTCGACGCTAGCTTCGACACAGATCTGGATGACTCTAAGTAACAAACCGGATACGTGTATATTTTGAATGGTGGGGCAGTAAGCTGGTGCAGTTGCAAGCAGAGTGTCGTGGCGGGATCTACATGTGAAGCGGAGTACATGGCAGCCTCGGAGGCAGCGCATGAAGCAATTTGGGTGAAGGAGTTCATCACCGACCTAGGAGTCATACCCAATGCGTCGGGGCCGATCAAGCTCTTCTGTGACAACACTGGAGCTATTGCTCTTGCCAAGGAGCCCAGGTTTCACAAGAAGACAAGGCACATCAAGTGTCGCTTCAACTCCATTCGTGAAAATGTTCAAGATGGAGACATAGATATTTGTAAAGTGCACACGGACCTGAATGTAGCAGATCCGTTGACTAAACCTCTCCCTAGAGCAAAACATGATCAACACCAGAATTCCATGGGTGTTCGATTCATCACAATGTAACTAGATTATTGACTCTAGTGCAAGTGGGAGACTATTGGAAATATGCCCTAGAGGCAATAATAAAAGCATTATTATTATATTTCCTTGTTCATGATAATTGTCTTTATTCATGCTATAATTGTGTTATCCGGAAATCATAATACATGTGTGAATAATAGACACCAACATGTCCCTAGTAAGCCTCTAGTTGACTAGCTCGTTGATCAACAGATAGTCATGGTTTCCTAACTATGGACATTGGATGTCATTGATAACGAGATCACATCATTAGGAGAATGATGTGATGGACAAGACCCAATCCTAAACATAGCACAAGGTCGTATAGTTCTTTTGCTAGAGTTTTCCAATGTCAAAGTATCTTTTCCTTGGACCATGAGATCGTGTAACTCCCGGATACCGTAGGAGTGCTTTGGGTGTACCAAACGTCACAACGTAACTGGGTGACTATAAAGTTATACTACGGGTATCTCCGAAAGTGTCTGTTGGGTTGACACGGATCAAGACTGGGATTTGTCACTCCGTATGACGGAGAGGTATCACTGGGCCCACTCGGTAATGCATCATCATAATGAGCTCAAAGTGACCAAGTGTATGGTCACGGGATCATGCATTATGGTACGAGTAAAGTGACTTGCCGGTAACGAGATTGAACGAGGTATTGGGATACCGACGATCGGATCTCGGGCAAGTAACATACCGATTGACAAAGGGAATTGTATACGGGGTTGCTTGAATCCTCAACATCGTGGTTCATCCGATGAGATCATCGAGGAGCATGTGGGAGCCAACATGGGTATCCAGATCCCGCTGTTGGTTATTGGCCGGAGAGCGATCTCGGTCATGTCTACATGTCTCCCGAACCCGTAGGGTCTACACACTTAAGGTTCGGTGACAATAGGGTTGTAGGGATATGTATATGCAGTAACCTGAATGTTGTTTGGAGTCCCTGATGAGATCCCGGACGTCACGAGGAGTTCCGGAATGGTCCGTAGGTAAAGAATTATATATAGGAAGTGCTATTTCGGGCATCGGGACAAGTTTCGGGGTCACCGGTATTGTACCGGGACCACCGGAAGGGTCCCGGGGGTCCACCGGGTGGGGCCACCTGTCCCGGGGGGCCACATGGGCTGGAGGGGGTGCGCCTTGGCCTACATGGGCCAAGGGCACCAGCCCCAAGAGGCCCATGCGCCTAGGGTTCAAGGAGGGAAGAGTCACAAAGGGGGAAGGCACCCCTAGGTGCCTTGGGGAGGAGGGATTCCTCCCCTTGGCCGCACCCCCCTAGGAGATTAGATCTCCTAGGGCCGGCGCCCCCCCTTGGCCCTCCTATATATAGTGGGGAGATGGAGGACTTCTTACCTTGATCTTTGGTGCCTCCCTCTCCCTCTCCAACACATCCTCCTCCATAGTGCTTGGCGAAGCCCTGCCGGAGTACTGCAGCTCCATCAACACCACGTCGTCGTGCTGCAGCTGGAGCCATCTCCCTCAACCTCTCCTTCCCCCTTGCTGGATCAAGAAGAAGGAGACGTTACGCTGACCGTACGTGTGTTGAACGCGGAGGTGCCGTCCGTTCGGCGCTAGGATCTCCGGTGATTTGGATCACGTCGAGTACGCCTTCCTCATCCCCGTTCTTTGAACGCTTCCGCGCGTGATCTACAAAGGTATGTAGATGCAATCCAATCACTCGTTGCTAGATGAACTCCTAGATGGATCTTGGTGAAACCGCAGGAATTTTTTTGTTTTCTGCAACGTTCCCCAACAGTATGTGTGTGCATTATGTATTCGAGAGAGGCATGGATAGAGGGGCCGACGGGGGGCGTGAGAGAGATAGCACGAGAAATGAGAGTGGTCTAGAGAGAGAGAAATATGATGTCACGGCAAGAGATTCCATTCCCTTGAGTGTGTATATGCAAGGGGGAGGGAATAGAGGCACCAGGAGAAATTTTGTGTGTGTGTGGTGTTTGTGTTGGTATGTGTGGGTGTGAGAAGATAATGAGACATGGGGGAAGAGGGTGTGTCACCGCGTGAGGTCCGGTGGGTCGAGGTGAGGCCCTTCGTTCGGTTCCGTCCTGCGCCACATTGGTCGGCCCGTGATGCATTTAGGAAGACCCATGGATGACTAGTCGTACAAGACAAAGATAGCAGAATTGTGAAGGACTCTGTGTCCACTGACAAAGCCGGCTAGGATTTTTAACCCTAGGTTCTCGGACTAAGGTAACCCCTTTATCTCTGATATTACTATTCATCCAACCTAACTTTAAGGGGCGTCCTACAGAATGCTCTGCTAGAATCATACTCGTCGATTAGGAAGAGAGGTGTGAGACAATGCGTGAGAGACAGACGTAAAGATAATGTGCGTACATGGGACACGTAGGAAAGTCCATGTATATAGAAAGGGTCGATGAGGATTGTGCGTGTGTATGTTTGCGAGAGGAAGAGTGCTTGTGATAAAGGTTAGTGAAAACAGTTGTAAATGGTTACGAGAGGGAGGGAGGGTTATATCTAGAGCATGTGTGCGAGAAAGACACCTCGGGAGAGAGTGTGTGAGCATGTGTGAGAGACCACCGATGGAGAGTGAAACTACACGTAAAAGACTGCTCTACACATTGATTAAAGATATAAATTGTATCCAAATATTAGGATGGGATCATGATATTTGCAATTCGCGTAAGGGGCGGTCATTGATCCATCAGACATCTAGATTCTATCAAATTTGGGCATGTCTATGTTATTATTCGACACAATTGATCCACATAGTTAGTATTTTGAACTCCAGACAATGCATCGCTTTAGCAATCGAATATAAACATGAGTATAGTTCATGTTGTGTGTGTAAAGCACATTATACATACGAAAGTTACACAATGGACATTATAAATAGCTACCTATGAACTAGCATACATTTGAATTCAACTTAAGGTGGTTTAAAAAAATCAAATTCAACATGAAGTCCATTCAATTATTTGAATTTGATATCATGGCATTTGTAAACCATACCTAAATTATGGGGGCACCAATCTTTGCTCTGATTTTGTACATAATAGCATATGTAGTCGTGTACAAAATAGATTCAAATTTAGCTCCTCCATTCCAAAATAATCATAGTTATAGGATTTTCAAGTGTCAAAATTTCAAAAAGAAGCGGATAATTTAATGAGGTTTTCAAACATACAAGGTCAAATATAACGTTGTATATTTAGGTCAATCCTCATAGTTCAAGAGTACTCTAAACGTGAATGCTTGTGTTTCAAAATTTCGAACGAAGCGCCAAAAGAGCCTCTACTCGCCCGAAACCGCGTGAGACCAATGTTTGGTAGTACAAGGAAATTTCTTTTCTAATAACTCCGACCCGTGAAACTTACCGGCCCGACGTCCAAAGGTCTAAACCGGGGTAGGTTTGTAGCTTCATCTAGACGCCACGCAACCGCATCTGAAAAACATTCATACACAATGGACGCCTAAGCACACATGCGCGCGGCCGAAATCGCTCCCGCCCACTATTTGGGACACCTAGGATTACCATCCTACCCCCGACCGCCAGTAGGTCCGAAATTGAAGGGGGGCAAAGTTTGTACTTTCCCCAAATTTCAAACAAGCGCGTCCCATCTTCTATTCAAAAAAGCCAAAAACAAGAGCGTCCCAGACCGAAACATGGTTCCCCCTCCCCCCCGCCCACCCGTCCTATTCCCCATTTGTACTCCGTGGGCGCCAAAACTACCTCTCCACCAGCCGCGAAACCCCGGCGTCCTTCGTCCACCACCCCATCCCACCCATCAACCGCCGCCCTCCTCCATCACGCCGGAGTCGATACCCCAACGTCGTCGTGCACCGCAACCTCAACCGCAACGCCCTCCACGGCTAGTAGTTGAAGCCAAGGCCGAACCATCCGTACCCGAGCCAGTTCAACCATGCCGTCCTGCGCCTCATCGCTGCCGCTCCAACTTCGCCACCCTCCACCGCACCGGAGCTGTTCCTGCTACGCTGTCCTTCGCCGCCTCGGATCTGCTTCCCCTCCGTCGACATACGACCACGGCAACACAGTCAACAATTTGGCCATGGGTTCGTCCAAGCCTGCACACTCCAGAACATCGGTTTCCCCGGAAAAAGAAGAAGATCGCCGCGACATGTGGAGGTGACCACACCGGCAACCAAAAAAGGTACTCCTCTTCCCTTATTCGTGCAAATATTACGTCTCTGCTTGCACGGTATTCATCCCACAGAAGACACTAGTTGACCGCTTCTTCTTGATACTAGATGTTCCTAGTAACTCGCGATGCATAATGTTTCTCCTCATATACTATTTCACCTTAGCTAGAGGTCCGTCACCCCCCTGAATTTCAATTTCTGGCTAGTTGATTCCCAATTAACGGAAGCATTCCCGGGCATAACAGGCACTAGTATGCCTATTACACTGGGGAAGCAGCGCCTTGGTGTTTATCTTAGGGGCATGTGTGGCCTAGAGCTACTGGCGCCCGATCTGGAGGTCGGCCGGGATTAAAGGGATGGCCTGGGGGCGCTGCCAAGCACGGCGGTGGTGTGAGGTCGATGGGAGGGCGGGGCGGTGGAGGCAGGGGTCTGGGCCGGTGGTCGCTGGCAGTTCGAGAAAGACCGTCAACAGTGACTGGCGGGAGGTAGACGAAGGCCATCTGCCCGTTCCTTATAGATCGGACGGTTCATTAAAAAAATCGACTGACCTATTTATTTTCAGTCGACTGTTATCTTAGATATGACCACATGTGGTGGTGTGCTGGAGGAGTACCTGCATTTCCTGTGCTCATATATTACAAAATCATACGGAGTAGAATCTAATTTTGTTTGCCATGCAATGTTGTAGAGCTATCATATGTCTCCTATCATTTATTTTTCAGCCACCTGCTATCTGCTACTTTTACAGTGCACTAGTTCTGCACACACTTCACCCTTACTCTCACTATTGTGTTTTTAGGCAAGGGTATTTCAGACCCTGCCTTGATAGAAGCAGAAAAGAATAGAGAGAAGTCGCTCCAGCGTGGTACGCAGCTAGGCCAAAAATGTTTCAAGGCTTTAAAGGGTGTAGTGTCAGCAAATGGAGACGAGGAACGTAGCTCTGGAGTTGATGATCTCGCTTGCCGTGAACCACCAACCCAGGTGCTTGCTTTAACTTCATGGTGTCATATGTAGTTGCATGTTGCATATGGTGTCTAGCGTGTATTCGAAAGGCCGAAGTCGGTAAGATAAGGAAAGATATTTTTTTACATGAACCACCATCCCGTGAGCACCAGAAGACAAATAGCTAGTCAGGGCACTGGCCAAGCCAGTGACAAGCCCAACAAAGATAGGCATCACCTGGAAGCCAACTAAAAAGCTGCGATGGTGGCGAAGCAGCCCGCCTCCCACCAGGCTCTCAGGTCCTAGATGATCATGCTCACCACTCCAGCCGGATGTCTAGCTTGTATTGCTTCCAATTTGGTTAAATTGCATCTGCTTAGCTTACACATTATACCTTTGAATATGACATGCTTTTCTGTTTTTCGTACATACTAGTACATCTGTGTATTAACCATGTTCTTACATCAAACTAATGTTCTTGTGTATCCCTCATCAATCACTTATGACAAGGCAGGCAGGCAAGGGGACTGCTCCTCATTTAAAGAATGCAGCGTCAGCCTCCCGACATGATTCTCAAGAAACAGAAATGCTACAAGAAGATAGTGAACGTAGCTCTGTAGTTGATTACAACATTTCCCCTACACTAGCATCGCAGGTGCTTGCTCTAACTTGGCAGCGTGATATGTGGTTGCATGTTGCATATGGTGTCTAGATTGTAATTCTTCCAATCTGGTTAAATTGCATGTGCTAGTCTGCTTAGCTTATACATTATACCTGTTAATGTGACATGCCTTCCTGTATTTAGTACATAGTACATCTGTCTATTAAGCATGTCCTTACATAAAACTATTGTTTTTTTTGTATCCCGCATCAATCAACATGACGAGACACCTTTAGTATATGCAGTGCGATATTAGTTGCATCTTTCATATGATTTATAGCATGCGCTGCTTCTAATTTGTTGAAATTCCATTTATGATGGGACGCTTTTAACTTGGCAGAGTCATATTGGTTGCATGTTTCATGTGGTGTCTAGCTTGCATTGCTTCTTATTTGCTGGAATGGTTTCTGCTTAGTTTACACAAATAGTTGTGAACATGCCATGCCGTCCTGTTTTTCATACATATTCCATCCTGGTATCATGTTGCCTTACATCAAAGTAGTGATTGTCAGTGTCATGCATGAATGAGTTCTGAAAATAGAATTTTATTTCTTTTTCTTGTCGGTTTTACTTGACAATTCAAAATCAATAAAGCGGAAGGAAGTTAGCAAGGCAGCGGATAAAGGTGCTCCTTCCGAACGGAGTGCCTCTACAGTTTCTACTCCTCCACACCCCAAGATGATTTCCAAGATAACACATGCATAGACACTCAACAAAGCTGTGTTTATGATGAGCACGTCTCCCCTAGTGCAGCATCACCGGTGCTCCCTCTAACTTGGCAGGGTTATATGTGGTTGCATGTTATGTGTGATGTCTAGCTTGTATTGCTTCTAATTTTGTTGAATTCCATCAGCTTACTTTACACATTATCCTTGAATAAAACACGTGTTCCTGTTTCTAGAACATACAATATCTGTCTATCACACCATGTTCTTACATCAAATTACTATTGTTGTGTAACCTACAACAATCACTTATCATAAGACACTTTTGACTTCGGACTGTGACATAGGTTACATCTCACATTCTTTTCTAGCTCGTACTACTAATTTGTTGAAATGGCACTTATGACGAGACAGTTTTAACTTGGTAGAGTGATATTCGTTGCATCTTTCATATGGTGTCTAGCTTTCATTGCTTCTAATTTGTTGAAATGCCTTCTCCTTAGTTTACACATCATAAGCTATGAATATGCATTGCTGTGAATATGCAATTGCACTAATGACGAGAGACCTCTAACATGGTATTGTGATGTTGTTTGCATCTTGCATATGATTTATTTCTTGTACTGCTCCACATTTGTTTAAACGCCATTTATGATGAGACAATGTTAACTTGGCAGAGTGATATTTGTAGCATCTTTCATATGGTGTCTACCTTCCATTGCATTGCTTCTAATTTGGTGAAATGTCTTCTTCTTAGTTTACACATTATAGTTCTGGTTATCTCTTCCGTCCTATTTTTCATACATATTACATCCTCCTATCATGTGGTTGTCTAACATCAAAGTTCAGTTCGTCTACATCATGCATCAATTTGTTCTGAAGAACTAAATTGTTATTCGTTTTTCTTGTCGACTCGACTTAACATGGCATAGAGAAAGAGGAAGAAACACAGAATGGCAGGGAATGAGAAGCGGATGAACCCTGCAGATTCTGCTGGTACTGATGGTGCAATAGAAGGTCAAAGTCCAGCGGAAAATTCTACAAACACAACATCCCATGCTACACGAGTTGCAAAAAAGCCAAACAGAAACAAATAGCTGCCACCAAACAAGCAGAGACAGCCCTAGTTCTTGCAACACCTACCACAGTACTACCAGCTGCACGACTTACTCGTGCATCAACTGAGCTAGCAGCACGTTCCCAAGCTCCCTTGCCACCTGACACTACTTCCCAAGCACTCTTGACACAAGACGAGTTGGCAATATCAGATGAACCTTGTGAGCTTCAACAGCAAGAAGGTAGTTGCTGGAGTCAAGTTACAGTTGCATGCTTCTTTATATGTAGTCTCACAGTTTGATGTACACTAACACTTCCTATGTTTGTTGTTGGACTAGCACCTAGGCGCAAGAGGAAACAAACATCAGGGATAATCCTCGATAGGTTAACTAAATCTAGAGGAGGAAGAATGGAGATCCGTTTTGAGGCAGGTTTAAGAAGGCCACGTGATGCTACAGAGTCAGCCAAGTTAGTATCATAGGCAACGGTTGTTGTTAGGTGTCATGTACATATCCTCCCAACATGGATTTAGTACAGGAATGACAAAGACGAAACCCAGTCCAACACCTTCCTCGACCATTTATCTGTAAGTATGGTTATGTATGGAAACAAGTAATATCGTTTTGCTCTGTCCAATACTTTCTAGGTTGCTGATAATGAGACTCCCATAATTTTCAACAGATGAGGTTCAAGTTGGATAGCCAAGATGATGCAACCAGACAAGCTTGCACCCATGTTTTCAAGTCTGCTCTGCGGCAATATCGGTATAACTTGAGGAAAACTCACTTTGAAGGCAAGGCTAACAGTGAACTTGCCCAAACATCTCCAGTGGAAAATATATCTGATGAAGACTTGAGAGGCCTCGTTAAACACTGGTCTGATCCGAAGTATCAGGTACATTATATATATGTCATCAGATCACATGTTGAAGTCCTATTTACGCATGTGCCACACAAATCTATCTTCTTGTAGGTGAACTGTTCAAAGAACAAGGCCAACCGTATGAAAGTGAAATTCCAACAGACGACAGGATCTCGTAGCTATATTGCACACTGCGAGGCTCTTGTAATTAGCTGCTGTTTCACTCTTTTCGCTGTACCATATTATCAGATCTATATTGACTTGTTCCAAATGCAGAGGAAACCCCGCAAGGACCAAAAAGTACCTGAACCAAATGATGTGGAAATCTTCAAGGACTGTCACACCAGCAAGAAGAAGGGCATGACTACACCAGTCAAAGCCGCTATTGTAAGTCTTTAATCCTCATGCCTTTTAAATACTACTTACTCTGACTTGTGCCTTGAACTGCATGGTTTGCAACCAATGTCTATTACTCTTTTCAATTTTATACACAATTGTCTTAGCGTATCATTGCACCTTACAAGGTTTAAAAGAGAGGAATGATGTTCCTTTGATCTTGACCTGTAATCTAGTTCCGTGCTGGACTTGCCCACACAACGTTACAATTGCCTGTTTGTCTGTTCTCAGTTGTTTTGTGATATGAATGATGTCATACTATGCTTACCGTATTATAAACTTCGTCTCTTTATCCTTAGCCCTCAATACAATGTGAAGAAATAGACAATACATTAGCGATGGTACATGGTCATATGTTTGGAACCTGGTTTTATTATGTACTTTGCAATAAAATACAACTATTATTTTACATGGATTCACCGGAATAAGTTCTGTACATAGAACAAAGCTATTTTGTTTGGTTTTGCTGCCTCTTTAATATCTTATGTTCTGGTACTACTAATGTAAAACCTCAACTTTTCAGCGAGCTATGGAAAAAATGGTGGAACCGCCACCTTCTGAAGGTGCCGAGGCAACTATAACCGCAATGCCAGCTCTTGCTGCAGTGGGTCAGTACCTGTCCACTAACAGTGCCAAAAGCACGTTCCTGCATAATACTGGGTTGGTTGTTAAGGCAATATCGTCCAAACTGCCTCATGATCAAGATATGCAAGCTCAAAGCAATGTTGTATCTGCGCTCCAGACACAAGTCCATTCCCTAACAGAGACCCTTTGTGAAACAAGGAGAAACATTGCTCAATGTCGTCAAGATATGCATGGTTTTGAAACTAGACTATCAGACATTTGCTATGTTGTTCAAGAGCCTAGGGGAAATGAAGGCGAGGGTTATGGTGCTCCATCGGACAATACAGGATGAAAACTTAACAGTCGGGTCAAATGAACTGAGCTTCTGAACTTCTGGTGGTGCATTTATCTGCTGGACTGTTAAGTTTTATGCCAACCTTCCTTTTGTTATATAGTTGTAATTTGTTTTGGTGCGATACAAAATTTATTCTTAACGTGCAGCCACCGGCTGAAGAAAACAGCAAGACATTTTTGTATAGTGTAGGGTGTTCCCTATATTTGCACTGGTGGCGATCTTTGATGCCGAGTGGATGTAATCTGTGCAATCGCCTTAATAGCCTAGCGTTAGTTTCGGCCTTATTTATTTCCTAGTCTTCTTTTTCCCTGGTTTGCTAGTGGCCGCAACTACCATGGGCCATATACGGGCCGTAGGATCCATGGGTCTCCTACGGGCCGTCGATAAATGGGCCTTTAATCGGTGGGCCTCGGGCCGTCGGATAAATGGGTCTACATGGGCCATAATCGGGCGTAATTGGTATCGGCCCAGCACGGTAACAGGCCGTTAATAGGCCGTAGGACAGCAAAGGCTTAATTCTGTCACAGGCATAACGAGTCGTTAATGGGCCAGAATATAGGACGGGCTGGAAACGACGCAACGGGTTAGCAGACCAGAAACGGGCCGACTCTTGCCATGGGCCGAATTTGGCCCATTAGGGTAACAGGCCAGTAACGGGCCGACTCTTGCCATGGGCTGAATTTGGCCCATTAGTGGAACAGCCCAGTAACGGGCCGACTCTTGCCATGGGACGAATTTGGCCTATTAGGGGAACAAGCCAGTAACGGGCCGAAAGTAATCGAGGGTCGAAAAGGAGCCCAAGAACGTATGGGCCGTCAAGAGGCCGAAAGCTAACACCGGCTGGAAACGGCCCATGTAAATCACGGGTCGTTAACGGGTATAAAGAAAATTACTGTTTATTATGGGCTAGAGTCACCGTGGGCCTGTAAAGGGCCGAAAGATACGAAGGCCTCATATGGGCCGAAAGACGTCGTGGGCCATACATGGGCCGAAAGTGAAATGGGCTGGTGTTATATTCGACGGCCCACATGACGTTGTTGGGCCGATTTCCTTTAGGGCCTAACGGGCCGTGAGTTAACGGGCCGTAAAATGGGCTATTTGCGAAGAGACCATTAACAGGCTTTTCATGGGCCAGCCCGTTAACTTTTGACCAAGTCAAACAGGCCGGCTTTGTAAGCTAAATGGGCCAGTGGTGGGTCGTGGCACGTGTCGACATATCATAGGCGCCTATCTGACCTACTGACGAGCTGACACGTGTTTCGTCCGGACAATAAGAATTTTACGCGTGGAAATTTCCCATTGGTCGGGACTGTTAATGGGTTATCGGATCCAAAACGCCACCCGATAGCTTAACGGTGTTCCGTTACGGTGGATGCCACATGTCGGTCACCCTTGAAGAAAGCACTTCTGTGACGCGTGATTTATCGTCATGGAAGTGGACACTTCCGTGATGATAATTTTGGCAATGTCATGGAACACTTCTACGACAACACAGGTACGACTATCCTGATTCTGTCATAAATTTGTCATGGATGTACATGCATGACAGAAAACGTGACCTACTGTGACAAACACGTATCATCACGGAAGTGTATTTTTTTGTAGTGTTGGCAACTTGGGTTATGTTGGTACCTGTACGCTTAGCTTATCCGGTGTGCCCTGAGAACGAGATATGTGCAGCTCCTATCGGGATTTGTCGGGACATTCGGGCGGTCTTGCTGGTCTTGTTTTACCATTGTCGAAATGTCTTGTAACCGGGATTCCGAGTCTGATCGAGTCTTCCTGGGAGAAGGAATATCCTTCGTTGACCGTGAGAGCTTGTGATGGGCTAAGTTGGGACACCCCTGCAGGGTTTGAACTTTCGAAAGCCGTGCCCGCGGTTACGTGGCAGATGGGAATTTTTTAATATCCGGTTGTAGAGAACTTGGCACTTAACTTAATTAAAATGAATCAACCGTTTGTGTAGCCATGATGATCTCTTTTCGGCAGAGTCCGGGAAGTGAACACGGTTCTTGTGTTATGCTTGAACGTAAGTAGTTTCAGGATCACTTCTTGATCACTTCTAGTTCACGACCGTGCATTGCTTCTCTTCTCGCTCTCTTTTGCGTATGTTAGCCACCATATATGCTAGTGCTTGCTGCAGCTCCACCTTACTACCCTTTCCTAGCCATAAGCTTAAATAGTCTTGATCTCGCGGGTGTGAGATTGCTGAGTCCTCGTGACTCACAGATACTTCCAAACAGTTGCAGGTGCCGATGATACCAGTGCAGGTGACGCAACCCAGCTCAAGTGGGAGCTCGTTGAAGATCTTGATCATTGTGTTGTTTCATTTCTTGTTGATCAGTAGTGGAGCCTAGTTGGGACGATCGGGGATCTAGCATTTGGGTTTTTCTTCTTCTATTTTGGTTCCATAGTCGGACCTTGATTGTATTCTGGGTGATGTATGTTTAACTTGTATTTGGGTGAAGTGGCGATTGTAAGACAACTCTTTATCCCTTTCTTATTCAGTACATGGGATTGTGTGAAGATTACCCCTCTTGCGACAAATCTACCATGCGGCTTGCCTCTAAGTCATGCCCCGACACGTGGGAGATATAGCCGCATTGTGGGTGTTTCAAAGTGCCATCAAGATCTCTCTCAACCCTGGGCAACACTTCAAAACGAAGAATATAGAGATTCGGTATCACTTCATCCGGGATCATATTAGGCGAGGGGAGATTGAGCTCAACTATGTCAACACTCTTGATAACCTTGCAGATATCTTCACGAAGCCCTTGGATGAAGCAAGATTTCGCGAGTTAAGGCATGAGCTAAATATCATTGATTCGAGCAATGTTGCTTGAACCCGTGCACATCCCACCATACTCAACTTGATATCTCGTTTAGGTGTAGGCATGGATATAGGGGGGTGTTGTTCTCTCAATGAACTCTCCCTCCCCCATTATGCATAAATTAATCAAATCTTTCACATTAGCCATTTTTATGGTACTTGTGCTTCAAAGACGAGTTTTGGTCATGGGCTCAAGGATAATTCTTCGCGGTGCCATACCAATTGACTCAAACATAGGTGGCTCCAGCCACTGCCCTCTCTTTAGAGAGGTTGTGTTGAGTGTCTTAGTCCTTCTCGTCTCTTGTCTTTCGTTCGTCATGGCGTTCTTGTTTGAGTTGTCTCGTGTGTCAGCCTTTTGGTGTGTTCGTTCTTTTGTAGGTTGCAAAGGCTTCGTTTTCCCTTCTTGAAACTTGCATCTTCTTGAGCACACGGTACTACCGCGGCCTGCCACGGTACTACCGTGTGAGGAGCGCACGGTACTTCCGCACCCAGCGCGGCAGTAATTTTTTACTACCGCCTGGGGGAGCGGTACTACCGTCCTTGGTGCGGTACTTCCGCCCGGGCGGTACTACCGCGATGACGTGCGGTACTACCGCACTAATGAAGGCACGAGGGGGTTAAGAGCGGGCAGGGGGAGTTCCAACTCCCCCATACCCATTCGTCCTTTTCTCTCCCCGTGGTCTCTCTCTCTCGCTCAAGAACGGCGCCGGAGACCCTCGTGGGATATCCGTCCCCGGCCTCTCTCCTCGGATTCCGACCGGTGGGATCATTCCCCACCACTTCCTCTTGCCATGGAACAAGGTTTCTCCCCAAATCCCTCTCTATTTTGTTCGTGCTTTCGCTTCTAGGTTTTTGTGGAGATGCATGTTGTTCTTGAGATTTTAGGCCAAATCTTTGCAAGAGTAGGATGTAGGAGAGTAGTGATGCGTAGAAATTGTACTTGATATGTTGTCCCGTGGTAGATTGATCAACCGTAGTACGGCCTCGTTGTCGCGGTTGTTCTCAGATTCAGTTGGTTCGGATCTGATGCCGTGCAGTACTACTGCTTCTCAGGCACGGTACTACCGCACGAGCCGCGGTACTAAAAGTTCTACTGCCGATACAAGCCATGGTACTACCGTGCCACCGCGCGGTACTACCGCGCCTAGGAGCGGCACTAAAATTTTAGTACCGCACGAACATGCAGTACCACCGCTGCTGTCAAATCTACTTCATGGCAATTACCAAATGTGCATTCTACTTGTTTCACCTGTTTTGCTGGGGTCTTTGCATTGATCCTTCTCGCTTCTCGTGTTTTTGTGATTTGTATGTGTCTTAGGTTGTGGCTCCGGTGTCCCTGCTCGTCGTTCCAACCCAAGCCATGACACGGGATCCAAACGTCTGCGCAACCAAGATGAAGTTCCAGAGGGCTCCAATGCCCCCAAGCGCAATGTCAAGACCACTGCAAGCAAGTTCAAGGAACCCTCAAAGGGCATGGATGATATACCTCTTGCTGAGTTTGTTTCTCGAAGGAAGATCAACCCCTATGCAAATCCTCGTGCAAACTTCAGAGGGAATGAACTGTTCTGGACCAAGCAACAGAATCTCATTTACCTGGATGTGATCAAGGCCAAGCAGAATATGTATGTGGATGTGCACTGGATTGACATGAATCACATGAGGGATGAGAAGCATCGTGCTTACTTTGGTGAGGCCTTGGATCTCGTGGAGCAGTTTGCCATTGAAGATGTGATCTCTTTCCACCTAGACTTTGACCCCGAGCTGGTGGCCCAGTTCTTTGCTTCGGTCCACTTCCATACTGGTGAGGATCGGTGGATGACCTGGATGCCCAATGGACGTCAGTTGACTGCTACTTGGAAGGAGTTCATGGATTTGCTCAGAGTACCTGATGAGGGGCTCCACACGCCTATTGGTGTTCGCCCTCATGCCAACACTGAGTCAGCTAGCAAGGATAAGCT
This sequence comes from Triticum urartu, assembly GCF_056163025.1. Classification (NCBI taxonomy): domain Eukaryota; kingdom Viridiplantae; phylum Streptophyta; class Magnoliopsida; order Poales; family Poaceae; genus Triticum; species Triticum urartu. The sequence continues at coordinate 484,448,292 of NC_141876.1, read as the reverse complement.
TCAGTCATACTATGTTGAGAAGAAACTGGCCAATGACAAGACGACGTGGGTGCTCAACCCGTTCCTTGACATCATGCATCGGATCTTCCGTCACTCCCTTTTTCCACGCATTGGGGACAAGGACAAGGTGCATGCCTATCTTGTGGACATGTTGCTCATTTGTGAGGAGGTGCGCATTTCTCAGACTCAACCACTTGATGTCTCACACATCATGGGGTGCGAGCTTCGGTTCGCGGTGTTCACCCGCAAGGTACACATCTATGGTCCATATCTGTTCCTCCTGATATCGAAGACCTGGGAGAAGCTCTATCCCACTGAGGAGTTTTTGGCCCTTGACTGGATCCGTCATGACCCCATCAGACTCCGCATCAAGCCCTAGTGGGCTAACACTACTACTCGTGCCGAGGTTGAGGCTGCTAAGAGGGTTGTTGATGAGGAGGAGATTGCGGAGGAGAATGTTGCTGAGGACTGCTCTGCTGGATATGCACCTCCCTCAACTGAGCCCTCATGGGCTAAGAAGCTGAAGGCCAAGATGAAGGCCTTGTTCTGCATGCAGGCCAAGGGGCAGTACCGGACTCATGTTGCCTCCAAGGAGAGTCGCCGCCGCGACAAGAAGATCATGAGGGTTTTTGGAGAGGATGTTTCTGGCGGCTCCGAGGAGCACATCACTCCAGAGGCCGAATGGATGGCTAAACAAGGCTACAAGTGGACCGATTCTAAGGAGGAGCACATCCCCACTGCCGAGTCCGGCGAAGAGCGTGCGAGCGACTACTCCGCTTGAGCCACCACTTGTGTTGTAGGTGTCCTCTCTGCCTTTTTGGCGTCTCGATGCCAAATGGGGAGAGAGTGTAGGGATTTGCCGTGTCGTGTCGCGTTTGCTTCACTTGTGTTTGTTCCATTGAACTTTGTCTGCTTTGGTTTGGTTTGAGTTTGTTTGAGCTTGTGAGACTTATCTATCATATGGTGTAAGACATATGCACTCTATATATCGCACCTTCTTGAGCTTATGATATATTGTGCTACTTAGTTTATGCTCTTATTTACTATCTTGCTTAGTGTTAGCTTTATTATTGCAAGATATGCCATGTCTATAAAATATAGGGGGGTGTTGATCCTAGTATGTGTGCCGTGCATTCCAAAGCACTTATCTAAATAGCACACATCTAGGGGAGCCCGTCTATATTTTAGAGTTGTATGGTTTGCTCATGTTCTAGACTTTCTCCCTTGTGCAAATCCCGTATTGTCATCAATCCACCAAAAAGGGGGAGATTGTAAGGGCATATTTATCCCTAAGGTGTTTTTGTGATTGATGACAATGCATTTGCGGACTAATTGTGTGCCTCGAGTATTTCAGATATTTCATTACTAGGCACAAGACGGTTTGGAGCCCCTCGAAGATTATTGAAGATGGCGTTTTTCTACGTTCCTTTTTCGGTGGATTTGAGTCATAGGAAAGCCGTACTATCAAGAGGGGGTCCGCTTTGTAAAGGTTTGGGTGGAATCGTCACGTACACGTTTACTCCTCTTTGCACCGCCTTTCCCTTAGCACCTTGGAGCATCCTCCATTTCTTCATGTTTGTGCAAAAAGAAGAATTCCTAGTGTTGCTGTTCTAGGGCTTGCGGTAGTACTGCTCTTCGGAGTGGTAGTACCACAGGGCCCCTACGGTAGTACCGCGGGCCTTTGCAGTAGTACCGCAGGTGGTCACGGTAGTACCGCTCCTTGGGAGCTGTAGTACCGTGAGTCCTGGTCCGGCACAGCACCATAAGCGGAAGTAGAGGCGGATGTAATTTTTTACATCCCCTCCCTGCGCGGTAGTACCGCGTGCCTTGAGCGGTAGTACCGTGTCGGATTTTTGCACTTTTTGAAAATCAGCGGAAGTTGCCATGGACGTTTCTTTATTTGTCCGCGCCCTTCCCAGGCTGGTCCAATCCTGCCTTACGGTAGTACCGCAAGGGGGTGCGGTGTCGTGGTTCTAACTCTGACAGTGATGTAGGGGGGTATGTATGGAGAGGCTAGATCTTAGCTATGGAGGAGTTGTAAGCACACGAGGATTACGAGTTTAGGCCCTTCTCGGAGGAAGTAACAGCCCTACGTCTCGGTGCCCGGAGGCGGTCTACTGAATTATGTGTGTGTGAATAATAGGGGTGCGAACCCTTGATACTGAGGAGGGGGGTGGCTTATATAGAGTTCGCCGGGCCCCTCCAGCCCTCAGTAATGCAAGGTTTAAAGTACATTAAGTTTGGGGGTTACTGGTAATGCCCCTAATAAAGTGCTATGATGACCATAAAAGCTACTTAATGACCGACCGTTTGCGTGCAGGGTGACTTTGGATCTCCTGACAGTCGAGTGGTTGGAATTTGGTCGAGTGATTGCTTCGTGGTCGAGTGTCTTGAATCTGTCGAGTGAGATACCTCCAAGTCGATTGAAAGGTGACTTCTTCTGGGGATGTCCTTGGGTAGGGTACTTAGGACAGGTCCATGCCCCTATCCTAGGTACATAGCTTCATCATTAGCCCCCGAATGGATCGAGGTTCGAGTGGGGAAGGAGTTGGGGATCTTTCCGACTGGTTCTTCATGTTATATGAACGTCTTGTTTTGGATCAATTGTCACGGATGACGTCGTCAAATTCTTTCAGTCGCCTTGATCCATTCTTGGCCTCTTGTCGAGTGAATTTCTTTACTTGTGAAGTTCCGAGTGACGGTGTGAAAGGGATCTTCTGTTTGACGAGTTGTTCTGCGGCCCGCGGATTTTGCGGGATTTGAATTTCGGGAAGCGCGCGGGACGGGGGCGGCCGCAGTAATCGGATGGGATAGGACGGAAGCTCCTCGATCCCCGCGCCACCTTTTTCGCCACGTATCGCGCGCGCGCCTGTTGCGGGATTTGACAGGATTGCCTGGGCCTACTAGTCAGCCACTCGGAAGCGACCTCTTATAAGCTGCCGGCTCGGGACCCCCGAACAGTGCGCCTTCACTTTTGCCCCTTTCTTCACAAGATCCTCCGCCACCTCCGCTCCCACCTTGGTGCCGTAGGTCTGTTCGAGCTTCGCCGGCGACGATGGTGAAGGAGAAGACGTCGACTCTGGAGCGCGCGAAGAAGGCGGCGGCGCAGGGGAAGGGGAAGAAGTCCGCTCGGGGCGGATCTTCCTCGAGGACTGCTCTGCCCAAGGATTGGATCCAGGGCGACTGGATGCCATCGGTGATTCGGCAGGATGATCTCGATGATCTGGTCGAGGGGGGACTCATTCCCCACGAATCTGCGTGCCTCCCGGGGAAAGAAGTCGAACCCCAGCCTCTTGATGGTGAGTGCGTCCTCCTCGCCACCCATATCGATCATGGATTCTCTCTGCCTCCTCATCCTTTCTTCCGGAGCTTCTTGAACTTCTTCGGAGCGCAGCTCCATCACTTTACTCCCAATTCTATTGTGTATCTTGCTGCTTTCGTTTCCTTGTGTGAAAACTTCTTGGGTTGCCGCCCCCATTGGGGACTCTTCAAGCACATCTTCACTTGCCGCTCTCAGTCGGTCAAGAAGGCCAAGTCGAGTGACGAACGGACGCAGGTGATCCAGCTGTGCGGGGGCCTGGCGATCCAGATGAGGGGAAAAAGTTCCTTTCCGTCTATCACTTTTCCCGAGTCAGTCCATGGGTGACAGTCGACTTGGTTTTACTGTAAAGACCAGGTGACCCCAGGACAGTCGACTGGGCTTCCCCCTTTTTCTCTGAACCGAGCACAAAAACCTGCCTCTCTGAAAGTGACGCTGGAGGAAAAGGCGCAAGTCAAGGTGCTGGTCGGTCGAGTGGTTCAGCTTGTCCACGAGGGTGTGACTGAAATGGACTTGTTGGAAGTCTTCCTTCGGAGGCGCATCCAACTGCTTCAGGCTCGTGACCACCCGATGTGGCTGTACTCGGGTCTCGAAGACACCACTCGGGTTCACCCAGAGGAGGTCACTGACGAGATGTTGGAAGGGTGGCTGTGGAGTATCACAGGGAACAAGGACAACCCCCGAGGAGCCAGGAGGATTCTTTCACTCGACCAAACATACGAAGTGGACAAGGTCTGACCTTGCGTTTCCGACTGTGATCTTGCTTTCTTTATTTGTTCTTTTTGGATCAGTCGATTGACTTTTGTCTCGTTTGTTGTCCTCTAGGCCACTACTGAGATGTACTCGACACCCAATGGAGCACAGGAGCAGGCCGAGGAAGGAGAGGCGAGCGGAGGCGAAAGTTGAGACGAGGGAGAAGAGTGGGAATCTGACGGCGAAGGAGAGGGGGATGGCGACGACGACTCCAGTGAAGAGGAGGAGGAAGAAGTCGAACCTCCCCGCTCGGAACGGCGATCCAAGCTTACAGACGACCCTGCGCGGGAACGTGGTAAGGCGACTGTCCCTGTTGGCCAGTCATCGAAGCGCCCTCGGACTTCATCTCCAGCACCGACAGAAAAACTCCCAAGCACCCACGCGCGACGCCGTCCAAGCCGTCCAAGGCTCTGCCCAAGATGAGGGTGACTGTCCCCACCATTTCTGGGTAATAGTAGAATTTGTTTTCCTTTGTCGAATGTGACGGACTCTTGGTCGACTCATTGAATAAGCTGACTGACTTTCGAAATTTGCAGTGCTACCACCTCGGAGATCTCCGCCAAGGACGATGATCAAGAGATGGAAGACGCTGTTACCTCCAACCCCGGTACGATTACTGATGCTCTGCTTTTAGCCGACTGACGATTTCTAATAATTCCGGTCGATTGGATTTTTCTTGTAGCTCCTCCTCATGTCATTGACCTCCCTGATGATGACGACGAAGTGCCGCTGAGTGTGCGAAGATACAGGAGGGCGCCGGCTGGCAAAACCTCACAAACTACTCCGGCGCCTGAGGCCGCAGTCCGGGAGGGTGGTGATACCACTCGGGTTTCTGTGACCTTCGCTGAACCTCTGACGAGTGTCCGGCCTTCGACGTCGACTGCAAATCCGCCTTCGCTTTTTGCCACACACCACGTCCCTGAGGACCAAGTGGATGCCGCTAAAGAGGCTATACGCCAGGCGGGGATCGTGATGGAGCAAGTGAAGGTGGTTCGGGAAGCCAGCCAAGCAGCTTATGACGCGAGCTCAGCTCTTCAGAGCAACATCCAGGTCAGTCGATTCTCCGCTTGTTCTGTTAGGATATGCTATCTGAAGAATCTCTTTTCCGAAGATCTTTATATCTGTACGCCCACTGGGTGTGTCTATTAATCTTTTTGACGAGTGATGGCACGCTAAGTGCACCCACTGGGTGTAGTCCCCGAGACTACGGTGGACTGCTGGCAGTCAACTGTAGTCTTTATGTTGTGTTGCTTTAGCTGAACTTCTTCACTCGGTCTGGTCAGGCCATGTCGAATGGAACTGTACACGGTCGGCTGCGGGCAGTCTATTTTTTTTGGTCGAACTAGTGGGGGCACACTAAGTGCACCCACTGGGTGTAGTCCCCGAGACTACTGTCGAATGTTTTTGATTCGGCTGTAGTCTTAGAAATGCCATCATTGTCTCTTGGTTACTCGGAAGCAACTTATCTTGGATGTCTGTCGACTGATTTTTTGCAGAAATCCTGCGAACTTGTGGCTCGCTACACTGAGTTGGAGAACAAACAGATCCAGCTGAACCTTGACTTGAAGCTTGCTCAGGAGAACTTGCAGAAGGCGAGGGACGAAGCAAAAGGTATGGCTGGTGAGATTTTGTCGACTGTCCTTTCTTTCTGGCCATCCTCGATGTTGATCTCACTTGCTATTTCGCAGACAAAATGGAGAAGGCTCTGAAGAAGAAGGATCAAGACCTTGCCGAAGCACAGAAGGAGGCCCTGAACAAAACGAAGCTTGCTGAAGAAAAACTGGCTTCAGTCGGTACTCTTGAAAAGGAAAACTCTAGGCTGAAAACTGCTCTCGACGCAGCTAATCGAGAGGTCAGCCGTCTGAAGAATGGCAATATAGCTCTGACTGACAAGGCAAGTGAACTGGCGGGGAAGAGGAACGATCTGGAGGCTTATCTCGGTGGACTCGCCAAGAAGCTGTTCGTCATGCTCGAGGGTAATTACTCCGGCCCGACTGACTTGCAGTTACCAAATCTGCGTAGAGCCACTAACTTATCCTTGAATTGTGTTTACAGAATTCTGCCAGAACTTCGAAGAGGAGACCAGTTGAGTGGAGACAGACTTGGACCCCATCAATTCTCCAGTGAAGGACGAGGCTGCTATGAACGTGCTCCGACTGGAATCTCATGTTGCCGGCGTTGTTGACTATCTTGCTCGGTTGAAGGTTGCGATGTCACGGATTGACACGTCGCTCTGGCCCAGGACAACGCTTCAGAATGACCTCGAGTCCCTGATGACTCGACTAAATGAAGTCCCAGGTCGAGTGGCGGAATGGAAGAAATCTTCTGCTAGATGTGGCGCTGACGTCGCTCTATCTCTGGTCCGCGTCCACTGCAAGGAGGCGCGAGAAGAAAAGTTGGCCGCCATCCAAGTTGCCAATACCAGGAAGCACAACTTTCAAGACTTCATGGAGACTTTCATTGCTGCTGTCACTCGCACTGTAGAAGGGATCGACTTGGACGAGTTCATCGCCCCTTCCAGTCCTCCGCATGAGGAATAAAAACTTTTATGCTTCACTTTAAATTTGCCTCGGAATGCCGAGTGGATTTTGTAACCGTTAAACTCTGTCAAGCTGGAGGCTCGAGTACTTTGATCTGCGGTCTAGAACCTTTGGATCTTCTCTGAACTTGATTTATCGTTGAATATCTTCATGAATTATCTGTCGAGCGGAACTTGTTCTTCACTCGAAATAACTTTGTATTTGTGGTGCAACTCCGAAGGAGAAGGTAGCAGTCGATTTGCACCTCGTCGTCCTTGCGGATTGAGATGTGTTCCGTACTTAGGTGAGCACTGGGCTGCAGCTAGGCCTCCGAGTGGAAGGTCTGCTCTCCACTCGGTAGGATTTTAAAAACTTAGGCGAGTACTGGACTGCAGCTAAGCCCCCGAGTGGGAGGTCTGCTCTCCACTCGGTAGGATTTTTTCAAACTTAGGCGAGTACTGGACTGCAGCTAAGCCCCCGAGTGGGAGGTCTGCTCTCCACTCGGTAGGATTTTTTCAAACTTAGGCGAGTGCTGGACTGCAGCTAAGCCCCCGAGTGGGAGGTCTGCTCTCCACTCGGTAGGATTTTTTCAAACTTAGGCGAGTACTGGACTGCAGCTAAGCCCCCGAGTGGGAGGTCTGCTCTCCACTCGGTAGGATTTTTAAACACTTAGGCGAGCACTGGGCTGCAGCTAAGCCTCCGAGTGGGAGTCTGGCTCACCACTCGGTAGGATTTTTAAACACTTAGGCGAGCACTGGGCTGCAGCTAAGCCTTCGAGTGGGAGTCTGGCTCACCACTCGGTAGGATTTTTAAACACTTAGGCGAGCACTGGGCTGCAGCTAAGCCTCCGATTGGGAGTCTGGCTCACCACTCGGTAGGATTTTTAAACACTTAGGCGAGCACTGGGCTGCAGCTAAGCCTCCGAGTGGGAGTCTGGCTCACCACTCGGTAGGATTTTTAAACACTTAGGCGAGCACTGGGCTGCAGCTAAGCCTCCGAGTGGGAGTCTGGCTCACCACTCGGTAGGATTTTTAAACACTTAGGCAAGCACTGAGCTGCAGCTAAGCCTCCGAGTGGGAGTCTGGCTCACCACTCGGTAGGATTTTTTTTTACAAACTTAGGCGAAACGGATTCGCAGCTAAGCCACCCACTGGGGGATTTCACACGCAAACAAAAGCAACAACAATTATAGGAAAATTTGTAACACTCTTGTCTTTGATAAATAGACTATAGAAGTTTTTCTTATTACATCTCATCCGAGTGAGAATTCAAGTGTGAAAGGGGCGGAGCAGTTCTGCATTCCAAGCTCGTGGCTCATCGATCTGGCGATCGACATTGTAAAGGTGATATGCTCCATTGTGGAGGACTCTGGTGACGATGAAGGGACCTTCCCAAGTAGGAGCGAGCTTGTGTGGTTTCTGTTGATCCACTCGGAGGACCAAATCTCCTTCTTGGAAGGCTCGACTCTTCACATTTCTGGCATGGAATCGACGCAAGTCTTGCTGATAAATGGTTGATCGGATCATAGCCATTTCTCTTTCTTCTTCCAGGAGATCGACTGCATCTTGCCGGGCTTGTTCTGCTTCATCTTCGGTATAAAGCTCGACTCGGGGTGCATTGTGAAGTAGATCACTCGGCAGGACTGCTTCCGCTCCGTAAACCAGAAAGAACGGAGTTCTTCTAGTCGACCGATTCAGGGTGGTCCTCAATCCCCACAGAACTGACGGAAGCTCGTCGACCCAAGCGCCTGCTGCGTGCTTGAGATCATGCATCAGCCGAGGCTTTAGTCCTTTGAGAATCAGACCATTTGCCCTTTCTGCTTGTCCATTCGACTGGGGGTGGGCGACCGATGCGCAGTCGACTCGAGTGCCTTGAGAGGCGCAAAAAGCTCTGAACTTGTCTGAATCAAAGTTTGACCCATTGTCGGTGATGATGCTATGTGGGACTCCATATCTGAACGTTAACTCTCTGACGAAACCGATAGCAGTGCAAGCATCAAGATTCTTGATAGGCTTAGCTTCAATCCATTTGGTAAACTTGTCGACTGCCACAAGCACATGTGTGAAACCGCTCCTGCCTGTTCTCAATGGGCCAACCATGTCCAGTCCCCAAACAGCGAAGGGCCAGACGAGTGGAATGGTCTTCAGGGCTGATGCAAGCTTGTGCGACATGTTGGAGTAGAACTGGCACCCTTCACACTTGTCGACTATCTCTTTTGCCATTTCATTCGCTCTTGGCTAGTAAAATCCCGCTCGGTATGCTTTAGCCACAATGGTCCGAGAGGACGCATGATGACCACAGGTCCCCGAGTGGATATCATCAAGGATTATCTGACCTTCTTCTGGTGTTATACACTTCTGACCGACGCCAGTCGCGCTTTCTCTATACAACTGTCCCTTTATGACTGTAAAGGCCTTGGATCGACGGATGATCTGTCGAGCCTCTTCCTCGTCCTCCGGGAGTTCCTTTCTCAGGGTATACGCGATGTACGGTATCGTCCAGTCAGGGGTGATTGCCAAAACTTCCATGATTAGGTCGACCACTGCCGGAATTTCAACTTCAGTCGGATCTGTGGCACTCTTTGGCTGCGGGGCTTCATCTGTAAAAGGATCTTCTTGGACTGATGGCAAGCGGATGTGTTCCAAAAACACATTGCTGGGGATGGCTTCTCTCTTGGAGCCTATCTTTGCCAAATCATCAGCCGCTTGATTTTTCAGTCGGGGGATGTGATGAAGCTCTAACCCCTCAAATTTCTTCTCTAACTTTCTCACTGCATTGCAATAACCAGTCATAGCTGGACTTCTGACGTCCCATTCTTTCATCACCTGATTAACCACAAAATCTGAATCGCCATAGACCATGAGGCGACGGACGCCGAGTGAAATGGCCATGCGCAACCCATACAAAAGTGCTTCATATTCTGCTTCGTTATTGGAGGAATCGAAGTGAATCTGGAGAACATATCTGAGCTTATCTCCTCGGGGGGAAACCAATACTACCCCAGCACCGGAACCATTCAACATCTTAGATCCATCGAAGAACATGGTACAGTGCTCCAAGTGAACTTGAGTCGGAAGTTGCTGTTCGATCCACTCGGCGACGAAATCTGCAATTGCTTGGGACTTGATAGCTTTCTTTGCCTCAAACTTAATATCTAGGGGAAGAAGTTCAATCGCCCATTTGGCCACTCGACCAGTTGCATATCTGTTGTGCAAAATCTCTGATAGTGGAGCGTCGCTGACGACTGTAATGGAATGATCAGAGAAGTAATGTGCAACCTTCTTCGTGGTCATATAAATCCCATATACAAGCTTCTGGTAATGAGGATATCTTTGCTTTGAAGGAGTCAAAACTTCAGAAACATAATATACTGGGTGCTGAACTTTGAAGGCCTTTCCTTCTTCTTCCCGCTCGACCGTATGTACTGTACTGACAACTTGTCCAGTGGCTGCAATGTAAATCAGCAAAGGCTCTTTGCTGATTGGGGCAGCAAGCACCGGCTGGGTGGAGAGCAGAGCTTTGAGCTTTGTAAACGCTGCATCAGCTTCTGGAGTCCACTCGAACTTGTCGGACTTCTTCATCAGTCGGTAAAGAGGCAATGCCTTTTCACCGAGGCGAGAGATGAATCGACTTAAAGTGGCCAAGCATCATGTAAGCTTCTGGACGTCATGCACACACATAGGACATTTCATCCGGAGTATAGTACCAATTTTTTCAGGATTGGCGTCGATTCCCCGTTCAGAAACGAGAAAACCGAGTAACTTCCCACCTGGAACTCCGAACGTGCACTTTGACGGATTGAGCTTGATATCATACCTCCTGAGGTTGGCAAAGGTTTCAGCAAGGTCAGTCAGCAGGTCGGAACCCTTCCGTGACTTGACCACAATATCATCCATGTATGCCTCCACATTCCGACTGATTTGAGTGAGCAAACACTTCTGAATCATCCTCATGAACGTGGCTCTGGCATTCTTGAGGCCGAACGACATGGTGACATAACAGAAGCACCCGAATGGAGTGATGAAAGCTGTTTTGATCTCGTCGGGCCCGTATAGACGGATCTGATGGTACCCAAAATAGGCGTCTAGGAAAGACAAACGCTCACATCCCGCAGTCGAGTCGACTATCTGGTCGATGCAGGGGAGAGGAAAATGATCTTTCGGGCAGGCCCGATTGATATGCTTGAAATCAATGCACATGCGAAGTGACTTGTCCTTCTTGGGGACCATGACAACATTGGCGAGCCACTCGGAGTGGTAAATTTCTCGGATGAACTCCGCTGCTAAGAGCCGAGCCACCTCCTCGCCAATGGCCTTCCTCTTCTGGACGGCGGACCGTCGAAGATGTTCTTTCACAGGTTTAAATTTTGGGTCGACTCGTAGACGGTGCTTAGCCAGCCCCCTGGGAACTCCAAGCATGTTAGCAGGCTTCCATGCGAAGATGTCCCAGTTCTCACGGAGGAACTGGATGAGCGCTTCTTCCTATTTGGAGTCGACCGTCGTTGAGATGTGAGTCGGAGCAGCGTTTGGATCGGTCGGGGGAATGTGAACTGCCTTTGTTTCACCAGACGACTGAAAAGCTGATTCTGAAGCAGGCTTCTTGGCTCGTAGCAACTCACTCGGATCTGCAGTCTTCTGGTACTCTTGCAGCTCGACCACCGCCATCTGAGCATCAGCAATCTTTGAGCCTTTCTGAAAACACTCTTCTGCTTTCTTCCGATTGCCTGTAATAGTGATCACACCTTTGGGACCAGGCATCTTCAATTTGAGATACACATAACATGGTCGAGCCATGAAGCGTGCATAAGATGGCCTGTCCAAAATAGCGTGATAAGCACTTTGGAAATCCACAACTTCGAATGTCAACTTTTCCTTGCGGTAATTCTTGGAATCACCGAAAACCACATCAAGAGCAATTTGGCCGAGTGACTTGGCTTTCTTCCCAAGAATGACTCCATGGAAACTCATCTTACTGGTGCTGAGCCTGGACATCGGAATGCCCATCCCTTTCAATCTTTCTGCATACAGTATGTTCAAACCGCTGCCTCCATCCATCAGGACTTTGGTCAGTCGAGTGCCTTCGACAACTGGGACGACCACATGAGCTTGCCTCCCAGGGGTGGCAATGTGCGTAGGGTGATCAGACTGGTCGAATGTGATGGCAGTCTGGGACCACTTCAGATAATTGGGTGTTGCCGGAGCAACCATATTTACCTCACGGTTAATAACCTTCAGTCGACTTTTGCTCTCAACATCAGCAAAAATCATCAGGGTGGAATTGACCTGGGGGTACCCATCGTCACTATCTTCCTTGTCCTCAACTTTGTCCGACTCCTTTTCCTTATCTTTGGACTGCTTGCCCTGAAACTGCTGGATCAGAAGCCGACACTGTCGAGTGGTATGCTTTGGGTAAATGAGTTTACCCTCTTCATTTTTCTTGGTGTGGATGTGACACGGTAGATCCAAAACATCATTTCCATCTTGGTCTCTAACTTTCTTGGGGTTCCAAGGTCCTTTGGGTTTTCCCTTAAATTTTCCCTGGGTTACGGCCAGGGCCTCCCCAGGAGCGGCTGGCTCGGCTTTCCGCTTCTGTTTCCGACTGGAATTTCCTCCGGTCTCCTGGGCGACTGCTTTATGCTTGCCACTCCGGAGTCGATCCTCATTTTCACCATTAACGTATTTGGTGGCAATCTCCATCATCCGATTCAGAGACATCTCTCTGGTTCGACCGAACTTCAGATTCAATTCTCTGTACTTAACGCCTTCTTTAAAGGCACAAACTGCTTGATGATCTGGTACATTTTCAACTGTGTGATGCAATGTGATCCACCTCTGGATGTAATCCCTCAGAGTTTCATTCGGTTTCTACACACAAGACCGCAATTCCGTAAGGCCTGCAGGTCGCTTGCATGTTCCTTCAAATGTGGTGACAAACACTCGGGAGAGATCCTCCCAAGTGTAAATGCTGCTGGGTGCTAACTGATTCAGCCACGCTCTGGCCGAGCCCTCTAACATGAGAGGCAGGTGCTTCATGGCTACCTCATCGTTCCCACCGCCAATCTGGACAGCCACTCGGTAATCTTCGAGCCAAGTATCGGGCTTGGACTCACCGGTGAACTTACTAACTCCAGTCGCCAACCTGAAGTTGGGAGGGATTACAGCGGCTCTGATGGCTCGACTGAAACACTCCGGCCCTGAAACATGTACCCTTCTACTGGTAGGCGCATCTCTGTCGTGGCCTTCTCGGTGAGCTCTATTCCTATCGACCAAACCTTGAACGAGAATGGATCTCGCATAAAGCCTAGTTCCCTGGGGTCGACTGGAATTCTCCGCCCAACACTATGAGGGCGTCTGTCAACCTGCTGTCGAGGCACATATGATCCACTCCTCGGGGGAGGGGTTGGCACTCGACGTCGATCATCACGATCGAATCGGTGATCATACTGCTCATTCCTTCTGTACTGATCACGCCGGTCTCCACGTCCCTCACGCCTCGGAGGCGATCTTGGGCTGTGAGCCGACTGGACTGTATCCGCTGCAACAGATCGACTGTGGATCCTGTTCCGCGATTGAGAAACAGCGGAATTCTGGTCTCCCGCTGCCCGGAGCAACGCTCTGATTTGCAACAAGCCTCTGCCAGCCTCTGACTGGGAGGGCTGAATCGACTCTGCTATACGGGCCGCAGCCGCCAAATTCTTAATCGGAGTACGATATACCTGCGGGGGCGTAAAGAGTTGACGTCGACTAGATTCTGGAGCCCGCTGACGCGCTCGCTCGTCGAGTATTCGTTGGAGATTCTCCAGTCGAGTGCGCTCGGCTAAGTTAGCCAAGCGCGCGTCCTCCAAGGCTCGGGCCTCGGGGGTTTCTCCAACGATAGGAGTGTGGAGTGCATCCATGTTCCGGCGGCGAAGCTCCTCCCGCTGCAACGACGTGAGAGGCTCGGGGAGATACTCCTCGTGAGGACGCGACGGGTCGCCCCCATCCGCGCCTCCGTCAGCGCGGGGGAAACCGGGAGGACTGTGTAGCCCATCGATCACCAAAACCTCTGCAGCTGGGTCACTGCTGTCGCATTCGGATGCGGTCTCTGTGGAGCCAGTCGACAGGTCGAACAGGCCGTAGAGGGATTCGTCGGGCTCGATTGCCGCGACTTGTGGGGTGGCCGACTGGCGGGCCACCGCATGCCTCACCCACCTCTGAAGCCTCGACCGACCGGAGCGCCTGCGCCGGTGAGAAACAGGGCGGGGAGATGCTACGGGAGCCGATCGATACTGGGTCGACGGCTGCTGCAGGAGGACACCACGGACGCATGCGCGAAAGTGCGTCGCCCCGCGGACGGGGAGCGCGTCGACGTCGAGTGGAGCTTCCTGAAGCCAAGCGGAGTCGTCGGCGATGAACGTGAGCGCGCCGAGACGGATCTCGCGGCCCTTCACCAAAACTCCGCCCGAAACCATGATCAAGGATATCGGAAAAAATCGCAACTTCTCAAACTAGGCGCTAAGACTCCTGGCCCCACGGTGGGCGCCAACTGTCGTGGTTCTAACTCTGACAGTGATGTAGGGGGCATGTATGGAGAGGCTAGATCTTAGCTATGGAGGAGTTGTAAGCACACGAGGATTACGAGTTCAGGCCCTTCTCGGAGGAAGTAACAGCCCTACGTCTCGGTGCCCGGAGGCGGTCGACTGAATTATGTGTGTGTGAATAACAGGGGTGCGAACCCTTGATACTGAGGAGGGGGTGGCTTATATAGAGTTCGCCAGGCCCCTCCAGCCCTCAGTAATGCAAGGTTTAAAGTACATTAAGATTGGGGGTTACTGGTAACGCCCCTAATAAAGTTCTATGATGACCATAAAAGCTACTTAATGACCGACCGTTTGCGTGCAGGGTGACTTTGGATCTCCTGACAGTCGAGTGGTTGGAATTTGGTCGAGTGATTGCTTCGTGGTCGAGTGTCTTGAATCTGTCGAGTGAGATACCTCCAAGTCGATTGAAAGGTGACTTCTTCTGGAGATGTCCTTGGGTAGGGTACTTAGGACAGGTCCATGCCCCTATCCTAGGTACATAGCTTCATCATGCGGTAGTACCGCGCGAGCGGCAGTACCGCCCCAGCTTCGTTGCTACATGCCTGGGCTAGCTCCTGCCGTGGCCACGGTAGTACCACGGCTCGCTACGGTAGTACCGTGAGCCCTTGCGGTAGTACCGCTTGGTTGGTGCGGTAGTACCGCAGGTCGCGGGCTGGTTAAGTGGATAATGGTTGGATTTGTCACTCCACTATATAAGGGGTGTCTTATTCTCCGAATTGACTACCTCCTCCAACCCTAAACTCCATTGTTGCTCCAAGCTCCATTTTCGTTCGATCTCTCTCCCTAGCCAATCAAACTTATTGATTTTCTAGGGATTCGTTGAGAAGGCCTCGATCTACACTTCCACCAAGAGAAATTCGATTCCCCCTCTAATCCCTTGCGGATCTTGTTGCTCTTGGGTGTTTGAGCACCCTAGACGGTTGAGGTCACCGCGAAGCCATATTCCATTGTGGTCAAACTTCGTGGTATTGTTGGGAGCCTCCGATTAAGTTGTGGAGTTTGCCCCAACCTTGTTTGTAAAGATCCGGTCGCCACCTCCAAGGACACCAATAGTGGAATCACGGCATCTCGCATTGTGTGAGGGCGTGAGGAGAATACGGTGGCCCTACTGGCTTCTTGGGGAGCATTGTGCCTCCACACCGCTCCAACGGAGACGTACTTCCTCTCAAAAGGAAGGAACTTCGGTAACACATCCTCGTTTTCACCGGCTCCACTCTTGGTTATCTCGTACCTTTACTTGTGCAAGCTTATTTGTGTTATTTCCCTTGCTTACTTGTGTGCTTGTTGTTATTGCATCATATAGGTTGCTCATCTAGTTGCACATCTAGACAACCTACTATAATGCAAAATTTAATTTGGTAAAGAAAAATTAAAAATTGTTAGTTGCCTATTCCCCCCCCCCCCAGTCAACTATATCAATCCTTTGTTGTCATCTTCCGGTTTTCATATACAAAAAGGGATGGCATGCTTGTATTTTTCAGTTTTCTTTGGGTCTTTTATGTAGTGTTATAATTATTTTAACACAGTACAAACTTAGGCGCTCAACATTCACATAAACATACATTCATTCCAATGAACGCATACAGGCACACCCTATCTCTATTAGCACACATCATCTTGAGTTTGATGAAGCCGTCATAGACATCTTCGTAGTCGACGGAAACGTTTCTTGCACTGAACACGCATCGCTGAAAAGGTTAAAATAAATCCAAGAAAAACGAGCAGCAGTGTCAATCTTACTTTGATGGACTGGGTATATCACTGTCCTCCTATAACCATCCAACCATAGATTGGTTCTCGGTGTTATAAAGTTTTTGTTGCAATGAATTCCGGCTTCTAGGATCTTCAGTCCCTACCCGCTGTTTAATAAAAACAGGGAAAATACCTCATTCAATGTAGTTTTTTTCCTGAACTCCTTGCTGCAATATATATGCTTTTATGTCAAATCGGTGCCATAACTAATCCAGATTTGTAACTTTGTACCATATGCAGATCTTGGCGTAATATGCATCACCTGTCTATAAAATTGCACGTACCGTTCTTATTATATAGATGTGCAGTTTTTACTTTTCGTACGTGTGGCATAACTCATTTTGCCACGTACAGTTAGGTACGCTGAATTGCCAGCTTCCAAGTCCAGTTTTCTCGTACTGAATGCCAGAGCCACGCCATCCAAGACACTTGGTACGCAGCATTGGTTATAGCAAGGGTTCAAAGAAAAAAAAACTTTGATCGTCATAGCAAAAGGTTTGCGTGTATTTTCATATCATTAATTTAACTAATGAGGTCTAAGTTATATGTAAAGCATTAGAAATTTGCTTTATACTGAAATTGCTTTTTACACGCCCCTGAAATAGGATGCATTAGTTGGAACTTGAAATTTTGCATGTGTCTAGGACATCACCTTTACTGTGTTTTTGGGATAATCTGTGTCTGCTATTAAAGTTCACAACCATAAACTCATGCTGAAAGAACAATAAAACTTGCATGTTTAGTTTCTCTTAGAAAATATCCTATCAGAGTTTTGATATTACAAGAAGAACTCGGAATGGTTCCCAAATATACACGATTCCACATTTAGTCTAGACATCGCATATTCACACTAATCGATGACAGTGTTGTCTTCATTTTTTTCCCTACCGAGCATATTAGTATCTTTCTACCCATGCAGAAAAAATAAAAATGTAGAAACCAAGTAGGATGGTAACACATACAATTAATTTTGCATGCAAACATAATTGACTCGAATCCCCTAGCGAAAAAACTAGGGTTATCTACCCTCTGGCGGTTCTAAACCATCGAGAGTATCTCCATTCTAATCCCTGCATCCCTCGTGTTCTCGCCCACATTGGAGCCTCTCACCTTTGACGGTGGTGGTGGTAGATCTTTGTGCTATTTGTTTGATGCCGCCCCTTGTCCGATCACGGGCGACCGAGGCGAATAAAGTGGGGTGTCGAAGGACCCCATCGAAGAATTGGTGGAACGTCTGACGCCACATGAGGAGGATGCATACGAGACATCTGGGAAGAGGACATCGACGACCCACCTAAGAAGGCAAAGTGGCCAGCAAAATCTAAAGTCCACGAGGGTTTAGCCATAGGGCTTTTTTGTGGCTATGGACTGACATGGAATCCAGTCAAGGAGATGATATGAAGAAGATTGAAGAAAATATTTTTACTATTCAGTTCGCGTGCGTGGGTGATTAGAGTAAAGCTACTAATGCAGGCCATGGCTGTTTAGGAATCAGGCTTTGTTGATTAAAGAGTATGACGGATTTTTAAACCCTAGAATAAAGATTCTGGATAAGTTAACAGTATAATTTCTAGATAAATCAGGCTTCGTTCGTCACGTAGGACCTGGAACAGACTACATATGACAAAGTTATGATAATCACCATAATATTTTGAATTTTGATCCTAAGGAAGTGTCAAGAAATTCTGAAACTGTGCTGAAAAAATGCGACGAATGTTGTTTTTCAACCTTAGAGGGTAAAAATTCCAACTTAAAAGCTAATTTTAAGGCTCCTCCAGGGCTCCTGGCACATGCATTGCGATGAAAACATGTGCCTTTGCGAATGGTTTCGCCCCTAGAGACATGCTACCGGAACCTGGTACGATGCGTGTCCACACTATATGATGGGCAGAATTTCATTAGGACGGAAATTCAAGAAAACCTGGTGAGTATATACATTTTCTTCCTATTTTGTGACGACATCAATCTTGATAGTTCCTTCATGAGGCGCTACCCAATATGCATAAAGTAAATCATACAAAGGGATATCAACCTGGGGGGAGGGGGGAGGGGGAATTTTACCTTCATAATGTTTCAATGAACCCAAATACTTGGAAGCTCCATAGAAGGTCGTCACCATATTGTCCAAAAAGACAACTGACATCCCAACAGAGGCCTTCCCATCACTAAAAATAACATTATTTCTCAAGTGATATGCCCTCCACAACAACAACAACAACAACAACAACAACAGCAATTTTGATCGTTCATTAACATTAATCTTATTCAGTAAGTGAAGATACAAATCTGGGACATCTTGCTTTATTAGATCCTTTCTAGGTAAGTTCCAAATGTCACAGACCGCTAGACGAAGCATACACATTTTTGAACACACAATTATAGCATGCAGTATGTCCTCAGCCGATCTACATATAAATACACCCACTATAAAAGATTTGACGATGTCGTAATCTAGGCATTTGGACCGCCAGACTATTGGTGATCGCTCTCTAAGTGAGAACTCTTAATTTAAAGGGGCATTAGTATTCTAAATGAGGTTCTAAATATTCATAAACCAATCCACCGTGTCATTTCACTTGTATAAGAGCTTCTCTAGCCGAGTCGCCATATTGGCACAATCGCCATAATAATCGTCATTATGACGATTTTGATCAAAAAATGCATTCTACCAGAGTCATCATATGTCATCCGATCGTCATGATTTATGACGATCCCTTCATATTTGGCTTCTTGGACTTCATATATACTCTCTCCTTCCCAAAATATAAGGCGTGTTTGACTTTGCACGGTCTTTGATGCACGACTTTGACTATTAAGTACACGGGTTGAATATGTATCGGTAATATCATCGTATTTGTCTTGCAAACCAATTGTATTTCATATGTCTTCATAATAATTTTGTAGGCATACAGTAAGTGAAAATCATAGTTAAAGTTATGTGATGGAGACCTAAAAAGTCAACGCGCGCCTTATATTTTGTGAAGGAGGGAGTAACAATTTAGGGCTACCTATTGAAGCGCGCTCCACATGGCAGTTGTGTGCGGTTATGTATCATGGAAAATAAACTTTAGATGATACCCTACCTCACATGAGTTTTTTTGTTTTAATTAAAGAAAATGATGCCTCATTGACACATGGTCCCATAATAATGAAGGCTACATTTTGGCAACATGTATGTGGGCACAACCTCCTAGCCTTCATAAAGCCCTCCAATATAACAACTCTACTAGTTGCTTTAGTCGACAGAACACCATTCTCTTCGTTCTTGTCACAACGTAACATCGTTAGCAAATATAAAAACCTTTTTTTGACAAAAATACTAACTGGTGAACATTCTCCGGGGTGTCAAGGGGACTTTAAAAGGCATTTTTAGGTGGTAGGAGATGGCAAATTCTGCCTATTTCTCCGCAAAATTCCCTTCTTTTCAAAAACTGTCATGCATCTCGGAAGAATTGTCATGGTTTATCAAAAAACAACCGTGAAAAACATTCGAAAATGTTTCCAAGGAACGTTCGCTGGCTACCGCGGTCCATATTTTTTAACTTACTCCCAACGAATTGCATTTTCTTGTTTTTTGATTTCTGTTTACCCATGGAGCCAACGAAAAATGTATTCATTGTTGAGGAAATCGTTAACTGGTAGCTGCTCGGTTGGCTGGTGAGTAGGGGATTAATCGCTGAATCGGTGAATCAATTAATCGAGCGGTTTTTCAGTTATTCGGTAACTCTACAAGTAGGAATTAATCGATAAGTTAACTGGTTAATTGAATGAATTCTTGAACAGGGAATGTATCCGAGGCAGCATGCGGGCGAGACGACTCAGGTGGCGCGCGCCTCCCCCTAAGCGCCACCGAGCGGGAGCGCTTTTTAAGTTCCAGCTCCGCGACTGCTAGTCATCCATCCATGCTCCCGCTACTCACTCTGCTAGCCCGCCCGCCTGACATCGCTTCCTGTGCCAAAGCCGACGCCTACAAAAGCAACAAGAAAAAGCTAAAGCAAAACCACGGCCTGCCCCTTCCCTCCATCCCTTCCTCCGCCTATCACGCCGCCAACCCCCTCGTCTCGTCTCGTCTCATCTCTCGCAACCCCTTCCCTCAAATGAGGTACCTCGTACTGCCGCTATAGTATAGCATAGCTCGATCCGCCCACCACCGACCGCGCCTCGGACTCGAGGAGCGAGCCGACCGATCAGGCCACCATGCCGCCGCAAGCCGCCGCCGCCTCGCAGCAGGGCGAGCGCTGCCGCCACGGCCAGCTCCCCCGCTGGCACGGCGACGAGGCACTGCCCTTCTACGTGCCGCTGCGCAAGCGCCTCTCCGTGGACGGCAAGTCCCCGGCGCCGCGGATATGCATCTGGGAGTGCGACGGCGAGGCCGGCGACATCACCTGCGACATCGTCGCCGCGCCCTTCCGCCGCAGCTGCAGCGCCCGGATGACGGTGCAGCCGCCGGCGCCCTTCTTCCGGACGATGACGCCGCCGCCGCCGAGGCCGCATAGGGTGCTGGAGGAGGAGGAGCAGCAGCAGGAGGCCAGGAGGCCCGGCAAGGCCATCCGCAAGGGCCACCGGAGCCACGGCCTCATGCTCAACCTGCAGCTCGGCATAAGGCAATGCCAGTCAATGCCCGCCCCCTCTCGCATTTTCCCTCTAGTCATTCATCGAAACACTTTGTCACATTGATTGATATACAGTTACTCGGTGGGGAAGTCGTCGGCGCTGCCGTTCAAGAAGCTCCTGGCCTCGGACTTCGACCCGCGGGAGAAGGTCTGGACGCGGTTCCCGCCGGAAGGCTCCAAGCTCACGCCGCCGCATCACTCGCTCGATTTCCGGTGGAAGGACTACTGCCCTGCCGTCTTCAGGTGCCGCACTGCCTTCCTTGCTGTTCTTGGCCTTGAGTTGAATTGCCATGTTGGATTGGATCGTCGGTGATGTGTGGCTCTTGTGCTTGAGTGGTGCGTTGACTACTGTTGAGTGATGCCTTCAGGCACCTGAGGAAATTGTTTGGGGTTGACCCTGCGGACTACATGCTTGCAATCTGTGGCAACGACACGCTCCGGGAGCTGGCGTCCCCCGGGAAGAGCGGGAGCTGCTTCTTCATCACCCAGGACGATCGGTTCATGATTAAAACCGTGAAGAAGGCCGAAGTGAAGGTCAGTGAGCGATTTTCTTATTCAGTTACTCTGCTTTGATATAATAAGGCAGAGGGACGTGTATCCATCGAAATGAAGTTTCGACAAGCGAGTCATAATCTGGCAGTAGTATTACACATTGTACTGTGCCTTCAAAATACACGTTGAGTCATTCATGTTCTTAAATAATTTGGGTGCAACAATTGCTCTTTTTCTTTCCAAAAGGAGTTCAAATTTGTGCTTGTTTCAGATTCCAGGTCTAGATTGATTTTTTCTGGAAAATATTGCAGTACTAATTGGCGATTTCAGCGTCGACTAAATATAATCTTGGTTCATAGGTTCTTATTAGGATGTTGCGGAGTTACTATGAACACGTCCGTCTGCATAAGTCCACCTTGTTGACAAGATTCTATGGCACGCATTGCATTAAGCAAGTTGGATGTCCCAAGGTAAGCAATAATCATGTGAAGACACATGGCTCACTCCATTCCTGTAGCTACTTCCTAGTGCAATTTATTTGGCCTTGACCTTATGTCAATCTATACAACTATAGGTCCGGTTCGTTATAATGGGCAATTTTTGCTGCTCGGAGTATAAGATTCACAGGCGTTTTGATTTGAAAGGTTCCTCACATGGTCGGACCATCGACAAAACGGAGCGAAAGATTGATGAAACCACTACTCTGAAGGACCTCGATCTCGATTATGCATTTCGGTTGCAAAGATTTTGGTATGAGGAACTTATGAAGTGAGTTCCCCACTATGTTAACTGGAGTAGATTCAATGCAAATTTCATGAGAACTATAAGACCGATCCTAAATCTGACTCTTCAATGTAACATAGGCAAATTCAGATGGACTGCATATTCTTAGAGACACAAGGAATTATGGACTACAGCCTATTGTTAGGAGTTCACTTTCGTAATGATTTGTCTGTGTCTAAGATAGGCCTCTCTCAGCCCATTGCTCTGCCAAGTAAGTTAAAAACATTGGTATTTGTTCATTCTTTACACACCGTGAATTATGATTTTACATACAGTTTTTCCCTTGGCCCGATAATTTACCAGATTTCATCTAATCTTAACTATCAGGATCAACTGGCAAAAGAAAATCATTTGAAGGCGGAGGCAATTTTTGTGAGCAATGCTTTATGGAAACAGGATGCAGAGAGAGGGATTTGATCA
The DNA here is from genome assembly GCF_056163025.1 of Triticum urartu. Classification (NCBI taxonomy): domain Eukaryota; kingdom Viridiplantae; phylum Streptophyta; class Magnoliopsida; order Poales; family Poaceae; genus Triticum; species Triticum urartu. Next base: position 484,426,062 of record NC_141876.1, on the reverse strand, counting down.
CAGAATCCCGGTAAGTTATAAATTGCCACTCTTGCCATTCATAAGCAACCTATTGTTGACATTCTGGAACAACCGAAATACCTAGCCAGGAGCCTTCAGCGGTCAAACTATTTTGATAAATTGGGTACCATGCCATGCGTATATGGGATGCTTTTTCAGTAACGTTGACATCTAGTGCACATTCTACTTTAGTTTCCAGACATAATGCTTCTCCACTAGGGTAAAGCAATACTTTCATGTCGTGTTTTTTCTAAGCTATTTTTATGCTCTCATCATGATCCTATACTTTGCTGCCCCCTTCGTTCCAAACCACCTAGAGCACCATGGGGCCTTGCATGTTTGTTTAAGTCAAATGTCTGCAGCAAAGAGAACGGATAGGATGCCTGCAACTTTTCTTCAAGGGGAAATATATGTGCAACTTTAGCCATGGCATCTTCATGATCCTGATCAACAATGTTGAAATGAATTAAACATGGGGATTGATTTATTTATATTTTTTTGGCAGGAGGCCATTTGTGCAGCTGGGCATGAACATGCCCGCCCAGGCGGAGCGCAGCTCGAAGAGAATGCTCGACAAGTTCCTTCTGAACGAGAGGCACCTGTTCATAGCCGCGCCGAGCGGGGGACCGTGTGATGTCTACCTCTTCTTCGGGATAATCGACATCCTACAAGACTACGACATAACCAAGAAGCTGGAGCACGCCTACAAGTCTTTCCAGGCCAACCCTGGCCGCATTTCTGCCGTGGATCCCAAGCTCTACTCGAGGAGGTTCCAGGATTTCATTCGCAGGGTGTTCGTGAAACAACAACAGTGAGGCTGAGAAGAATGCACAGGGTTTAACTGACTTTTTACATCCGGAGGAGTTTTTGCATCATGAGATAGATCCATTGGTGAATGAAGCTCATGGCATGATGGCGTCGCTGATCCCGAGCATGCGCTGAAACAGTGCAGCTGGTGGGGTGGTTTGGCTTTGGCCACTATACTCTTGTCTGAATAGGCGGCTGCCGACAACGGCGACAAGCATGCTGAAACCGGAAGGATGGGGGACGGAGCTAAACTACGGACATACAAAGCTCCGTCTTTTGGAAGACTTGTGAGAGTGTAAGTGCCTACTCCATGATTGCAGAGCTACGGCTCGAGATATTCCATGGCTAGCTTAGCTAGCCCCTGTCTCTGCTTTGTAGTAGTGCTCTTTTGTAATTTGTTTCCTCCTTTTGCACCTACCAAGAACCCGATTTTTTTCCTGGGATTCATTCTTGGTGTGGCGTGCCGAATAGAGGATATGGTCTTGCACAGGAGTGGTCGAGTGGGAATCAATCAGGCCTTGTACATGTTCACGTTGTCGTGTAGTAGTATCAAGACAACTATTGTTGGCCTGAAAAACTGATGCACCTTGTCGAGATTCAGAAAAAGGAACCAGGATGTCCATCCATCTCGCCTTCTTGCAGCTCTCGCCTTTGCTTGCAGATGCAGATGCAGATGGCCAATCTGGGCCGTCCGGCTGAATTTTCAGGAGACGTCTCATTCGTGGTTCAGAGAAAAGAAGCTGCCCCCTGTAGACATTGTTGCCATCTTTGCAAGCATTTGCAGGAGGCCTATCTTCTGCCGTGACCACAGTCGACTAGAGAGTCAGTGTCATTTGCATGCACATTTGTACTACTACTGCTGCTGCCTGTGCCTGCTGCTGCCATTGTGGACTGAGTGAAGCAAAAATAAAGTGGGAGGGAGGGGGAGGAGACACGCATCAAAAGGAGAGAAAGCGGGTGCAGGGAAGATGCTGGGACAGATCTGGTCTCCTCTCCTCATGCCATGTGTGGTGCTGTTCTTTTCTGCGCCTGCCTGCCTTCTCCTCCTCTCTCCATCACCTGACCTCCCTCTTTTCCCCTCTCCCTCTCGACTTTGCTTTCTTCCATGGCAATGGCATGCCATGCCAAGGCCTAGTCCATTTCGCCTTCTCCATCCATCCATCCCGTGCTCTTTTCGCATGCTTCGCTTTGCACTGCTCCTCTTGAGCTGGAGCTGCTTGAGTGTCGACTGTGGAGGGAGGAAGACCAGGTGGAAAGATACTACAGGCAGGGTGATGCGTGCTGCTTCCACGCGTGACTATGCCAATATCCGTCAGTCGTTAGGCAAATACTCCCTCCGTCCGGGTTTATTAGGCCTCTCAGCATCACAAGCATGTTCTTTTTTTATAAGGCCTTACTTTGAAAAGATGCATGCATGCAGCCATTTCATTAGTTGTATTGAAAGCCATTGTTGTTGGTGTCATGGCTGAGAAATTAATACACTTCATACATATTTTTTCATTGGCTGCATGCATCTGAAAGAGTGCATTGGGAGTGGAATGAAAGAATTAATGTGAGCAATTTACTATGTGTCTTGGTCTAAGAAAAATTGTTTTTAGACCTAATAAACCCGGACAGAGGGAGTAGGTACGTAGTGATCTAAATGTTCTTATATTAGTTTACAAAGAGAATAGGTACGTAGTTCTCGTTTATCACAGCTGCCGTTGTTTGCACTTGTGATGTACTGTACTCGCGTCATTTTGTTGGATCTCTAGTCTGCGGTAAAGTAGAGATTGCCTGGATGGATGACGCAAAAGCATCGGCTCCATGCTCTTCTTCACCATGTTTAAGTGTTTTTTGGGTGGTCCTAACGGTTGATGTAGAGGGTGTTTGGGATCTGTGTATCTGTGACCACCGGTCAAAAAGAAATGTACTCGTATATCAAGGCTGGATCTATCTTTACGCTTTACGACTACGCATTGCTCATTGTTCTCCAGCGACTTGGAGCATCTACAAGTGGACAACAAATCCGGATCCTATACGTTGCCAAATGCGTTCGGACGTGTCCACAGATAATAACTGATGGCCCCTCATTTCGTGGCGGTTGAAACCACATGCATCATTTTTTTATCTTCATTTTTTTTTTGAAATGAAGGTGTACCCCCGGCCTCTGCATCATGATGATGCATGCGGCCATCTTATTAACCATGCAGAATCGTCATAAAAGTCTTATAGCTCACAAAACAGAGCAGAAAAGAGTATCAAAAAAAAAGAAAAAGTACAAGGGAACCACGCCAACCGGCACAACGAAGATAAAAGAGCAAGCTCTCTAGACTCCTATACTGTTATGCGAGCGTCATCTGAACCGGTTAAACATAACCCGAGGTACCATCTCCCATTGGTTGCACCCAGTAACCAAATGCTCTCTGGAGTCCATAGGAGTGAGTAAGGACCACGTACGGATCCAAGCTGTAGCTCTGAAAATAACCTGCAAAAAAGTTGAAGTGTGTTGTCTGTTAAAAATCATATCATTCCTGCAGTTCCATATAACCCATAATAGCGCACATATTCCAATCCGAATACAAGCCGCAGTAATCTGTTCCATCCCAGCTAACCACGTCCCAAACAAAGACGCAATATCAACTGGAGGATTAATATTAAAAACTATATGAATCGTTCTCCAAAGTAACTTGGCAAGTGGGCATTCAAGAAATAAGTGTTGTATTGTTTCGTCATGATCACAAAAACAACACCGCAAAGAACCTACCCATCGCCTCTTAATTAAGTTGTCCTTTGTGAGTATCACTTGCTTGTGAACAAACCACATGAATATTTTAATACGCAAAGGAATCTTAACTTTTCAAATGTGCAACGACCGTGATATGGGACCAGAGTTAATAAGATCCATATAAAAAGATTTCACCATAAACCTCCCGTTCGTGGTTAATTTCCATTGTATTGAATCCGGCTGATCGGAGAGTTGAACTTCTATCAATCTCCGAACCAGGTGCATCCAGGCGGTCCATCTCTCACCAACTAACACTCGTCTGAATTGGATGTTCAAGGGAATTGTTTGAAGGACGGTACCCACGTAATCCTCCTTACGTTGCACAATATTATAGAGTGTAGGATATTGGATGGCCAAGGGCGTCTCTCCTAGCCATGTGTCTTCCCAAAATCTTGTTGACATGCCATTGCCAACCAAGAATTTGACCCTACGAAAGAACATGTCCTTCGTGCGCATAAGTCCCTTCCAGAACGGCGAATCAGTCGGCCTCATGGTAACCTGTGCTAGCGTTTTCGAATGCAGATATTTATTACGCAAGATTTGAGACCACATACCCTCCGGCCCAGCCTCTAGTCTGTAGAGCCATTTGCTCAGAAGACATTTGTTCTTGATTTCTAAGTTTTCAATGCCGAGACCTCCTTGGTCTTTAGGTCGGCAAATGATATCCCATCGCGCGAGACGGTATTTCCGCTTGGCCTCATCAGACTGCCAAAAGAAGCGTGATCTAAAGAAATCAATATGCTTGCGAACTCCCTTCGGAACTTCGAAGAACGACAGAAGGAACATCGGCATACTAGTCAGTACTGAGTTAATCAGGACTAGCCGACCTCCATATGACATAAGCTTACCCTTCCAGCAGCTTAGTTTTTTTTCAATTCGTTCTTCAATACATTTCCAATCTTTATTGGAGAGTTTACGGTGATGGATAGGTATACCCAAGTAATTGAATGGTAAGGCACCTGACTCACACCCAAACAGTTGTCTGTATTTATGTTCCTCGTCTTTGGCCTTACCAAAGCAGAACACCTCGCTCTTATGGAAATTGATTTTTAATCCAGACAATTGTTCGAAGAGACATAAGATAAGTTTCATATTACGTGCCTTAGCCATATCATGTTCCATGAAGAGAATAGTGTCATCAGCATATTGTAGAATGAAAACCCCTCCATCGACAAGATGAGGAACTAGACCCTCTACGTGGCCATGCTGCTTGGCCCTGCCAATAATGACGGCCAGCATATCTGCCACAATATTAAACAGAAGAGGAGACATGGAATCCCCTTGTCGTAACCCCTTATGTGTCTGGAAATAGTGACTGATGTCGTCGTTCACCTTGATTCCTACACTACCTTTCTGGACTTGGGTATCAACTTGCTTCCTCCAATTTTCAATAAAACCCTTCATATGCATTGCCTGTTGAAGAAAAGACCATTTTACTTTATCGCACGCCTTCTCAAAGTCCACTTTGAAAATAACATCTAGTTTCTTCGAGTGGATCTCATGAAGCGTTTCATGTAGAACGACCACCCCTTCCAGTATGTGTCGTCCCGGCATGAACGATGTCTGGCTCGGTTGGATTACCGAATGAGCAATTTGTGTCAATCTATTAGTTCCTACCTTTGTGAATATTTTGAAACTCACATTTAGCAGGCAAATGGGGCGGAATTGTTCGATCCGAACAGCCTCATCTTTCTTAGGTAACAACGTGATCGTCCCAAAGTTAAGATGAAACAACTCCAAATGACCGTCAAAAAAATCATGAAACATAGGCATAAGATCATCTTTAATAATATGCCAGCATTTCTTATAGAATTCAGCAGGAAATCCATCTGGTCCCGATGCTTTATTCGACTTCATTTGGGAAATTGCCTGATAAACCTCTTTTTCAGTAAACGGTGCAGAAAGAACATCATTCTCTGCTGCCTGTAATTGAGGTATATCATCAATCACAGATTCGTCCAGGGACACCGTAGATGAATTAGGGGGACCAAAAAGTTTTTTATAATAGTTAGAGATGTATGCCTTCAGATTTTCATGTCCCGCTATTGCCCCCTCGTCCTGTTCAAGCTGTATGATTTTTTTCTTCCTATGTTTGCCATTTGCAACCATATGAAAAATTGTGTATTGTCATCCCCTTGGACAACCCTCATTGTTTTCGCACGCAATGCCCACTTCAGCCCCTCTTCTCTCAAGAGGGCCCGTAGACCTTGCTCAGCCTGGGACTTCGTGTGTTGCACATGAACAGAGAGAAGAGTGACCTCTGCCTTTAAGTCTAATGCCTCAATCAATTGAGTAAGACGCTCTTTTTCTTGTTTATAGATCCCACTCTCATTTCTGGCCCAACCACGCAAAAATTGTCGGAGATGTCTAATTTTATTTTGCCATCGCTCAACATGAGTCCTTACACTAACCGTCTTTTATCCTCATATCCATTACATTACATTTTTCGACAAAGATCCATTACATTACATGCAACATGAAATTCATCCACTGCATTGCTAAAAACAAGGAAACTAGCTACCTGTCACAGTCAAATCCATGTATACAAACCTCATCAATGTGGGCGGTCCTTTCACCACAAATATATATGGGAAATGAAAGTCCCATTGAAAAAAAATCTTCATGTGGTACTTGGATTGCAAGGTCATCCTGACAAAAGATAATCTGAAAAAAGAGATTGGCAAGGATGCACTAAGTGTTGCTTTTGTGACAACGAGGAGTCGATACAGTATCTATTCCTTCATGAAGATGTTTGAAAACCACCGCAAGTAGCTTTCAATCTACCTCCACCCACGAGTAGTACGAATATGTTTGAAAACCACTTCAAGTTGAAGTCTCAGATTCGTGTGGGAATTTGTGCTTTACTTTGAGCCATTTGAAACACTCGTAATGATTGTACTTTTAACAAAATGAAAGTTCTGAAATTTTTGCAGGTTAACTTCAAGGCCACCAACTGGATCCATACGTGGTCATTACTACACAAGGAGGAGGATCGGGCGCCCACGGTCTTTGGGTGCAACCGATGGGAGATGGTCTTTCGGGATTTGTGCATCCAAATTTGGTTCAGGCTCATTTCCCTTCGATATTCTATTTTTTTTCAATTTGCCCTTGGGGCAATCATGTGCGGCAATTTGTTGGTTGAACCTTGTTATTGTCAGATGATAAACGTTGATATGATAAATAAAAGGTTGTGCATCACTCGATGAAGAGGCCGAGGGATGTCCCCTCTTTTTGAAAAATCCGGATATGTCGATGGCATCCTTGCTGGAGCCGTCGGCCTCATAGTCATTGGCGGTTGGGTGAAACTTTAACGGATCCTCCGTGTCGGCAAAGAGCTCCTCATGCTTCACGTCCTCCTCATGGACGTAATGGCGATTTGCCTTGACCTCAAGCTCTGACTACATGGACTCGAGGATGGCATGCTGCTCCACCGTCTCCTCTGCTTGCCTCGAACTCCGCTTGCATGTCCTCCATGCCGAATCCGGCCTGCTCCAGTGTGGGTGTAGACGCCCTCGATGCGGCTATATCTCCCACGTGTCGAAGCACGACTTAGAGGCATAACCACATTGAAAGCAATGTCGCAAGTGAGGTAATCTTCACACAATCCATGTAATACATAAGGGAAAGAGATACATAGTTGGCTTACAATCGCCACTTCACACAAATACATGAATAAAGCATTACATCAATCAGATACAATCAAGGTCCGACTACGGAACCCAAAATAAAAGAAGACTAGCCCAAATGCTACACAGATCCCCGATCGTCCCAACTAGGCTCCACTACTGATCAACCGAAACGAAACAACACAACGACCGAGATCTTCATAGAGCTCCTCCTTGAGCTCGGTTGCGTCACCTGTACGGTCTCATCGGCACCTGCAAGCTGGTTTTGGAAGTATCTGTGAGTCACAGGGACTCAGCAATCTCGCACCCTCGCGATCAAGACTATTTAAGCTTATAGGTATGGTAAAAGGTATATGACGTGGAGCTGCAGCAAACACTAGCACATATGGTGGCTAACTTACGCAAAAGAGAGCGAGAAGAGAAGGCAAAGCACGTTCGAGAATCTATGATCAAGAAGTGATCCTAGAACAACCTACGTCAAGCATAACTCCAACACCGTGTTCACTTCCCGGACTCCGCCGGAAAGAGACCATCACGGCTACACACGCGGTTGATGCATTTTAATTAAGATAAGATTTAGGTTTTCTATAACCGGACATTAACAAATTCCCATCTGCCCATAACCGCGGGCACGGCTTTCGAAAGTTCAAATCCCTGCAGGAGTGTCCCAACTTATCCCATCACAAGCTCTCACGGTCAACGAAGGATATTCCTTCTCCCAGGAAGACCCGATCAGGCTCGGAATCCCGATTACAAGACATTTCGACAATGGTAAAACAAGACCAACAAAGCCACCCGAATGTGCCGACAAATCCCAATAGGAGCTGCACATATCTCTTTCTCAGGGCACACCGGATTGTCTAAGGTTCCGGTAGGCCAGCCCAGAGTTGCTCCTGGTGGCCACCGGCAGCTGACAGGTTGGACCAACACTCAGAGGAGCACTGGCCCGGGGGTTTAAATAAAGATGACCCTTGGGCAGGCCTACCCAAGGGAAAGAAAAGGCTAGGTGGCATATGGTAAAACCAATGTTGGGCCTTGCTGGAGGAGTTTTATTCAAGGCGAACTGTCAAGGGTTCCCATTATAACCCAACTGTGTAAGGAACGCAAAATCAAGGAACATAACACCGGTATGACGGAAACTAGGGCGGCAAGAGTGGAACAAAAAACCAGGCATAAGGCCAAGCCTTCCACCCTTTACCAAGTATATAGATGCATTAAATAAATAAGAGATATTGTGATATCCAAACAAAAATATCCATGTTCCAACAAGGAACAAACTCCAATCTTCACCTGCAACTAACAACGCTATAAGAGGGGCTGAGCAAAGCGGTAACATAGCCAAACAACGGTTTGCTAGGACAAGGTGGGTTAGAGGCTTGACATGGCAATATAGGAGGCATGATAAGCAAGTGGTAGGTATCGTAGCATAGGCATAGCAAAAGAGCGAGCAACTAGCAAGCAAAGATAGAAGTGATTTCGAGGGTATGGTCATCTTGCCTGAGATCCCGCAAGGAAGAAGAACGAGTCCATGAAGAAGACAAACGGACGTAGACGAACGGATCCTCACAAACGCGACGTTACCGGATTACCGAGAAGTACACCGGAAAGAAAGCAAACAACATAGTAACCACCCAACACATGAACATGGCATGATGCACAACCAAGTATGATGCATGTACGGTTTAATGAAGCATGGCATGGCAAAGTGCACAAACAACCCTACATGTTAAGTGGAGCTCAATATGCAACGAGTTGCATATCGACGGAAGACCACATTCAAGTTATTTAGTTCGATCTTGTTTATGCACACAACAATATTAAATGTTGTTAGCATGGCAAGAGGGTGAAGCAAAGTAAAACTACCTATCTAGTCAAGTTTAAATGAGGCCGGAAGCAACGAACAACAATTCCGGTAAATCCCCATATGCATATATTAGGTTTGGTACTGTTCTGCCCTAAACCAAATTTTAGAGTTGTTAAACATGCGAAGAGATGCCACCATGTTAAACTAGGCAAAATTCTACCCCATTTATGTATAAAGTTTGTCAGGTTTGGAGCTACGGTTATTTAGTTATGAATTAAAGCATTTTAACATGACATAGGAGCAAATTAAAGCAAACATCATTTTAAGCATCTCAAACATGGATGAAAGTGGCATATTATGAAACTAGACAAAATTTTAAGCAAGTTACATATATAAAGTTTTTACATGTGATGCATAGTTTGTGGGTTATTAAATGCATGGACTAGAAGGGCTTTTCTGTATAACAGCAGTTTTCTGGATAAATGGACAAATTCGCAGAACGAGGAAAAAAACACTGGGCCGAGACTGGAACAGAGTACTGGGCGCAACACAACAACACATTGCCTAGGGCGCACAATAGAGGGGATTGGGCGCTGGCTCACCATGGGCTTCGACCAAGTTGAGGAGCAGACAGGCCGAAGGGGCTGCGGGCTTGGAAGCTGGGCCTTGCTGGAACTGGGCCGGGGAAGCAGGCCAGTAGGAGCGGGCCCGACGGGGATGAAGCTGGGCCTCCCAGATCGTGGCGAGGCGCTGCCGGATCTGGGCTGGATGCGACCGATGCAGAGGGTCAACGCGGAACAGCCTGGTTCGTCCTCGACTCGTTCCTGCAGCAGGGACCGAGCGGTACTTGGCGCTGGCGTCTCCCAGCGATGAGGATGGGGCAGATCCAGGTGGAGGCGACCAGGAATAGGGCGCGGGCGCGGATCCGACGGCGAGGGTTCCATTCTTGGCGCCGAAATGGAGGCGGGATGCACCGGCAGGGGAGCTTGGAGCTTCGAGTGGTTCGTGCGTCCATGGGTTTCCTGTTGACGAACAGAGGCAAAGGGAGCGATGTGAGAGAGAGAGAGAGGAAAGCACGGGGAAGGAGGAAGGGGCGCAGGTGAGGGTGACGGCCTGATCGTGGACGTCGACGAGGATGAGGCCTCGGCGCGAGGAGATCGGGAGCTTCCCTCCTGATCGAGCTCGTGGATGCGGGGGGGGGGGGGGGTGGGGGGGTCGAGCGCTCGTGCTCTGGATCGAGAGGAGGTGCTCGGGCTTTGGGAGCAGAGGAGGTGGCGGCTGTGGTTGGGTGGATCGATGGATCGAGGGGAGATGGCTGGTGGTTGGTGCAGGGGGAATGAGAGGATCCCGAGGTGGGGAATGGGTGCGGCGGCGGCGGCCGGGAGGATCCCTAGAAAATAGGGATTTGGTCTGAAATTAGACTAGGGGTGGATATATATATACATCACGGATTAGGTTAGGGGCTATCTCGATCCAACGATCGCAATCGGACGATCGCGGATAAAATAGCTAGGGAGTCTGATAACCCACAAGTATAGGGGATCGCAACAGCTTTCGAGGGTAGAGTATTCAATCCAAATTTATTGATTCGACACAAGGGGAGCCAAAGAATATTCTCAAGTATTAGCAGATGAGTTGTCAATTCAACCACACCTAGAAACTTAGTATCTGCAGCAAAGTGTTTAGTAGCACAGTAATATGATAGTGGTGGTAGCAGCAACAAAAGTAAAGACAGCAAAAGTAATGTTTTTGGTATTTTGTAGTGATTGTAACAGTAGCAGCGGGAAAGTAAATACGCGTAAACCAGTATATGGAAAACTCGTAGGCACCGGATCAGTGATGGATAATTATGCCGGATGCGGTTCATCATGTAACAGTCATAACATAGGGTGACACAGAACTAGCTCCAATTCATCAATGTAATGTAGGCATGTATTCCGTATATAGTCATACGTGCTTATGGAAAAGAACTTGCATGACATCTTTTGTCCTACCCTCCCGTGGCAGCGGGGTCCTATTGGAAACTAAGGGATATTAAGGCCTCCTTTTAATAGAGAACCGGAACAAAGCATTAGCACATAGTGAATACATGAACTCCTCAAACTATGGTCATCACCGGGAGTGGTCCCGATTATTTTCACTTCGGGGTTGCTGGATCATAACACATAGTAGGTGACTATAGACTTGCAAGATAGGATCAAGAACTCACATATATTCATGAAAACATAATAGGTTCAGATCTGAAATCATGGCACTCGGGCCCTAGTGACAAGCATTAAGCATAGCAAAGTCATAGCAACATCAATCTCAGAACATAATGGATACTAGGGATCAAACCCTAACAAAACTAACTCGATTACATGATAAATCTCATCCAACCCATCACCGTCCAACAAGCCTACGATGGAATTACTCACGCACGGCGGTGAGCATCATGAAATTGGTGATGGAGGATGGTTGATGATGACGACGGCGACGAATCCCCCTCTCCGAAGCCCCGAACGGACTCCAGATCAGCCCTCCCGAGAGGTTTTAGGGCTTGGCGGCGGCTCCATATCGTAAAACACGATGATTTCTTCTCTCTGATTTTTTTCTCTCCGAAAGCAAATATATAGAGTTGGAGTTGGCGTCGGAGGGCATCCAGGGGGCCCACGAGGTAGGGGGGCGCGCCCTAGGGGGGGGGGCGCCCCCCACCCTCGTGAGAAGGGTGTGGGCCCCCTGGTCTTCATCTTTGGCGAGGATTTTTTATTATTTTTTCTAAGATGTTCTGTGGAGTTTCAGGTCATTCCGAGAATATTTGTTTTCTGCACATAAAACAATACCATGGCAATTCTGCTGAAAACAGCGTCAGTCCGGGTTAGTTCCATTCAAATCATACAAGTTAGAGTCCAAAACAAGGGCAAAAGTGTTTGGAAAAGTAGATACGATGGAGACGTATCAACTCCCCAAGCTTAAACGCTTGCTTGTCCTCAAGCAATTCAGTTGACAAACTGAAAGAAAGAAAGAAAAACTTTTACAAACTCTGTTTGCTCTTGTTATTGTAACTATGTCAAGCCAGCATTCAAGTTTTCAGCATAGATCATAACTAACCACATTTGCAATAATTCTCAGGTCTCATAATTACTCATATCAATAGCATAATCAACTAGCAAGTCATAATAATAAATCTCGGATGACAACACTTTCTCAAAACAATCATAATATGATATAACAAGATGGTATCTCGCTAGCCCTTTCTGAGACCGCAAAACATAAATGCAGAGCACCTTTAAAGATTAAGGACTGACTAGACATTCTAATTCATGGTAAAAGAGATCCAATCATAGTCATACCCAACATAGATTAATAGTGATGAATGCAAATGACAGCTGTGCTCTCCAGCTAGTGCTTTTTAATAAGAGGGTGATGACTCAACATAAAAGTAAATGGATAGGCCCTTCGCAGAGGGAAGCAGGGATTTGTAGAGGTGCCAGAGCTCAGTTTTGGAATAGAGATAAATTGTATTTTGAGCGGTATACTTTCATTGTCAACATAACAACTAAGAGATGGCGATATCTTCCATGCTAAACACATTATAGGCAGTTCCCAAACAGAATGGTAAAGTCTATACCCCCTCCACCAACAGGCATCAATCCATGGCTTGCTCGGAACAACGAGTGCCTCCAACATACATCAGGTCCCAGGGGGAGTTTTGTTTGCAATTAATTTTGATTTAGTTTGCATAAAGCATGAGACTGGGCATCCCGGTGACCAGCCATTTTCTCGTGAGTGAGGAGCGGAGTCCACTCCTCTTGAGGATAACCCGCCTAACATGGAAGATAAGGACAGCCTTGGTTGATACATGAGCTATTCGAGCATACAAAACAGAATGATTATTTTAAGGTTTAGAGTTTGGCACATACAAATTTACTTGGAACGGCAGGTAGATACCGCATATAGGAAGGTATAGTGGACTCATCTGGAATAACTTTGGGGTTTAAGGGATTGGATGCACAAGCAGTATTCCCGCTTAGTACAAGTGAAGGCTAGCAAAAGACTGGGAAGTGACCAACTAGAGAGCGACAACAGCCATGTACATGCATTAAAATTAATAAACATTGGATGCAAGCATGAGTAGGATATAATCCACCATGAACATAAATATCATGAAGGCTATGTTGATTTTGTTTCAACTACATGCGTGAACATGTGCCAAGTCAAGTCACTTAAATCATTCATAGGAGGATACCACCCCATCATACCACATCATAACCACCTCAATAGCATGTTGGCACACAAGGTAAATCATTATAACTCATAGCTAATCAAGCATGGCACAAGCAACTACGATCTCTACTTGTCATTGCAAACATGTTTATTCATAATAAGCTGAATCAAGAACGAGGGACTCATCATATTTACAAAAACAAAAGAGGTCGAGTTCATACCAGCTTTTCTCATCTCAGTCAGTCCATCACATATCATCATAATTGCCTTTCAC